>NW_028321917.1:6010731-6311268 GCF_036245765.1 Copidosoma floridanum | reverse complement strand
CTGCTATCAATTGTTCATAATTATTAGTCAATTTCACCTGCCAAAAAAGTTGTCATTCACTAGCGTGGAAGGAGCCCTGTGAGGTAAGCTTTGATATCAGTACAAAACAAAAAGATATACATTTTAACACAACATACATTTAAAAAAACACTTTTTTATGGAATATCTTTGTGACGAGAAGTTTAATTTTGTTTCAACTCTATTTTACGCCATCGACTCGCTTTCAGTTCAAAAGCTCAATGTCTCAGAAAACAGATAGGGCTGGCAAAGGAGCCTCAACCTAGATCGTTCTTCAAAGTATGTCAAACTTGTTTTCCTTCCATAGACGAGTATTGAAAAAATGAAGCCCTTGATTTAAACTAAGAGCTAATTTCCTCCGTTGTGTTTACAGTATACCTGTACTGTCTCTCTATTTCTTTCTCCTATCCTAGTTTTTTTAACGCAAAACTGCGTTCACAAACAAAGGATGACGAAAGTTTATTATCTCGCAGAGTCGATTAGTCGAACCAATTAATTATCGCTATCGAGTGCGCATATACCATTAGCCTCGTTACTCACTTCTTCATCGGGTGCTTTTTTGTTGTTTACGTCTATACAGATTATCTTAAGACAGTATACAACAGTTTGACTATATTTTGCCACGACTAAAACCATCTAAGTGAATATTCTGTTTTGTAATGCGAGGCAAAATGGCCTCCATGTTCCAAAATACTCTCGCTGTTGCATCGTGTACACAAAAAAGCAGAAAGTCGAAGCTTCTCCGAATTTGTTTGTTTTCGGGAGCTGTATAAACGCTGAGAGAAGGATAAGAGGACGCCAACGGACAACCAGCTGAGATGCAGAGGTACAGCCGCGCCAGCGGAAGAGGAAAAGAAAAATGCCAACGCGGCTACCGAGACACAGCAGCTGCTATGTTGAGAGTGACGGCGAGAGGAGATACGTGACAGCAGCAGTGACGGCGGCCATTGCTCGAGCGAGAGATTGTGGGTCAGTCTGGAGTAGAGCCTCGAGCTGCACGCTTAATGACCGTAAAAGACCGTGGTAAATTATCAAGAGTAATAATTTTTTTTTCAAAAATTTTGCAGGTAAAAAATCTGAAAATTTTATGTATACTTGTGATACGCTCAAAAATAATACACCTACATTTCTATAGGCACAATGTTACATTTTCAACTTTTCTCCCAAACCCCCCTAATAACGTTCCATTAGTATAATACTCAGTATTCGAATTCGAATTAGTAAACTCACTAAAACTGTAATTTTACGTTTTTTTAAACTTATTTGACGTGTATGCAAAATTAAAGGTACCACCCATGGTGAAAATATTGAGAAAAATACTTGTAAAGTGTCTTTATTAAACTTATGTTTATGTGCATTTGTGTATAGCTGGAAATGAAGATTTTCCCTCACGCAAATAACATAAATTTTAGAGAAACGGAATGCACGCAAAAGATAATATTATCAATTTAAGCCCACGCTGAAAAAAAACTGATTTTAATAATCAAACCACAGGAATGGTCTCTTAAGTTTTATGTTAATCAAAGTTTAGAGGTTATGTCATGATCATTACTACTAGCTGCATACTGTAGATCACGTACTACGCTAGTGATTAGAAGTATTAAATTACTAGCAGCCCCCCGTCTCGGCTTCGACCAAGACTTACTAGATAGAACACCGTAGTGTGTTGACATGTAATGTAAAACGTTTTTAGTCAGAAATTTTACATTTATTCCTGACACTTCTTAGAACAAAAATCTTCTTACTAAAAACATATTTGTTCGCAATCCATACAGTTTATTTCGTCAAATAATAAGCTGTATAAATAAAAAAAAATAAAATTATGCTGAAAAGTATCGTGCGTTCCTTTCACCATAAAATAATCGTTGGACATAAAAAACCGTTGATTTGCAGTTTCTGCCGTGTAATTCACAAAAAGGGCTATTTTTTAAAGATGTTACGATTTTAAAATCCCAAAAATATACATTTATAAAAATTTTTTTTCTCTTATTTCACAACTTTATGACCAGAGCAACAAAGTCCTAAAGCTTAATCTCAACATTTTTTTAGTACCACAAAAATACAAATATATAAATTTTTTTTTTATATAAAAACCTGAATTTAGATCTTTAAAGATTTAAGAGATTACTGCGAGGGTACAATGAAAAGCTGATCTCTCACGTAATAGATTCTTTGTTTGTCGATTTTTACGCTGCTGTTCCCATCTCGATAAATTTTCTGCATGACTTTCTCGACACCTGAAATTGTATTCATAAGATACATTTAAAGTTTTCCGTCCAATTTACCCTCTTGCAACTTTTGGCATGCTTCAGACTTTTGTGACCCCTAAAGGCTGTTTTCTGTCAACTTTGTTAAGTTCTAGTATATTTGTTGGCAAGGTAGTTCGACGTCCAATGGCCCTAAAAAAGACCGGTGAGCTTCTTAAGTTAACTCTGTCTTGACTGCAGTTAACAGCAATTGTGACTGCCTGGATACCTCAGGGTGATCTTCTCTGGCTTGCTGTTGAAGACCCAGACCGATCGGGAGAAAAATTACGAAGTTCGAAGCTTTGGAGCTAGTTGTCGAGATCTTTACCAACGTCTCCTGGTACAACGTCAAAGACGTTGGTGTCTAAAGTACCTTTTTTAATTGCAGACTCAGTTGTTTTGGTGATCTTAGAAGGGAAGATTGATTAGTGATACTTGTCCAGTGTAGGCTGTCCCGTTAGCTCAAGTTTTTTTTCCTTTATAACTGTTATAGGTTTGCCCAGTGCAGACCTTGGAGAGGAATAGTGATTCCTGGTTAATTGCTTAAAATCGAGAGGGTACTATAGGGTCATCAGTCACCAGGGTTTTTAGCCTTGCGAAGAACAACTTCGCTCGTGACGTCTGCCAGTGAATGACTGACTTGGTTTAATAGTGGCCATTTTTAGTTAATACAGTCTTTTAGTCAGCGAATCACTTCCGGAAATGGTAGTAAAAATGAATTTGTTGGCAAGGTAGTTTACACTTAGGTGGCCCCTAAAAAAAACCGATGAGATTGATGGTTGAGTAGAGAACGTAAATACTTATATTTTATGGCCCTAAAAAGCGCCAGTGGTGGAACTTTCAGCTATTCTTTATTATTATTCCTGATTATAAAGAGCTGGCTATGGGTAGCTTGCCTATTAGCCTAGAAGTCTCTATGTACAGAGTTTGCGATGGAGGGAGGTACGCCGCTGACCAAAGAATATCTTGTCTTCGGGTCGTTCCCCGGATAACCAACTGCTCATCGTCAGACGGGAACACGTGGGTATTGGGTATGCGCGTTGGGAGTACGACCACTTAAAAGGTAGCCGTTGTGGCAGCCTGTGGCCCGTGCCCCTTAGAGCTGTCTTCCCTGGCTTACATTTTTAGCCAAAATTTCTCTGACTGCACTAGGCGGGATGGAGGATAGAGGGACTGCTACACATCTCTGAAGAGTTGGAGCAGATTGTGCTCTGACCAGATATGTCACCTGGTATTATGCTAGAGACGTCATTGGTCAGAATAATTTTTTATTAGTAGCACTCGTCGTGATTTAAAATTAATGTTGACCTAGGTCCCCTTCCCTTTAGAGAAGAGGGTCGTCCGTAACCGGAATATCAAAATGCACTACTATCCGTTACATCCGATCAATGAACTGTTAGAGGATGACTGCATCATTCATCGAGACGCTCCAGCATTTTACAACCATACTTATGTGATTCTGTTGCAGGTAGCCTCAATTTTATGTCGACGCCACCTAGCGGATCCTATTGAACTAAAGTGAAAATCTGGCGTATTTTTGCAAAAGTTTGAGCTTATTTATTGCTATTGTTATTAAATTTTTCAAGATTAAAACTATACTGAAACCATCTAGAAAGTGTCATGAATTAGTGTGCAAAGTTTCAGCAAAATCGGTTCAGTAGTTTTTGCAGTTAGCGATTACAACGGTTTTAGCAACTTTGCTTTATATATTAGTAAGATATATCTTTTTGATAAGTACAAAGATAAAACGTTGTAGATGTAGTAAATATCGGGAAAAATTTAAAGTAGATTTTACATTAAGTATGTAATTTTTTATTACACTTTGTTTTATGTCAAGTTAACAATCTTGCACTTATTTAATTAAAGAGTTCTAATGAAACGGCTGAAACAATAAGTCACAGTGCAACACAAATCTATAAATACAACGCAACAAATGCATTTGGTTTTATATTGCAGCGTCAGATATAATGTAACATTTTTACATAATTGATTGCACGTATTTTTTTCTTCGCCAAATAAAATTAATACCCTTTACCTAAGAAAGTGTTTATTCTTACTTAGAAACGTCAAAAAGAAAAAAATTAATTTCTTTTGGTCACAAAAAAATAAATTTCTTGTGGTTTTTAATTAGTGTTTTCAAGATTTGCTCACTGAAAATAATTACAGGTCCTAGACAGAATGTGAGTTAGATTATATTTTCTAATACATCATATCCCGTCTCTGGCGTTCGTGATTGTAATATACATTAAAATCACTTACTTGGGATGATGAAACTTGTTATTGATATACAGCGTCGTTTGATCTGGAAGTAACTTATAATATCGATCAAAACGACGCCATTCAATCAAAATAACTTGTCTGTTATGAATGTCTTGTAAAGATTATTATTTTCTGAATTAAATTTGGCTTTATGAAATGGTTCCACAAGTTCTTTAAATTCATAGATATTTTAGTAAGCCAATGAATGTTATCCAAATATGGATTTTCTTGCTACAAACATCAATTGTCTCGACAGAGCAGTAAATTTCAGGTAAAATTTATTGTGTTGATAAAAAAAGCTCAAAGAACAAAAAAAATGAAATTAATCGAGTTAACAAAAAGAGCTCCAAGTGTGTTAGGATAAAACAAACCAAGTAATTGAATATCGAGCGTACTCGCGTGCGAACTCACGTGCTTTCAAAAATAATCAATTTTTCATAACAAAAACGTTATCCCACAAAAAATCAAGGTCGTTACACGAAAATCTTTAGTGATGATAAACTGAAAGCCTCGAATCCACTCTGTTATTCAAGAAACCATCCCCAGGATGAATTTAATACCCTTGTACACATGCATGTGTATACCAACAACGCAACGACTACCGCAAAGCACGTACGTATCTGTTAAGCCTCTCTCTATCCTCATCCTCCATGAATTGATCCACACGCACGTGTGCTAAACGTGACTCCTTCCACTTTTTCTCGTTCACAATGTGATAATTATACGAAACGCAGGCACGTGTACGGTGTGATGAAAATATCTGTGAGGTTATCTATGTTTTCATAAGCACAGTTAAAATTTAGGGTGAACACCCTCTCCAAACGAAAATTTCGAAAAAGTATCATCCTTTTTTTTCGGTAGACCAACCGCTCCATCTGATTTTACAATAAGCTCAAGTCAAACTCTACTTCCTTTATCTTTTTTTTTCATTTATTCTCACGTTTTATATTCAGTCCTAAAAACAAATAACTAGTTTCTTATTTTCTACGCAGAAATACAGAAACCATAATTCTGATGTACTTCATACGAACGACGGTATATGAGAGACAGTCTAGTTTTTTATTATACGCGAGTTATTGAACGAGACATCAGTGGCACACTACAAATCAAAATGGGGTCAGGTAAGGCGTGCTCATGACTTACTTAACAAAGATATCGTCTCTTGCGATGGTTAGGGTGTATCACTCTAGCTTTTTCGAGTCTACTTTTCTATGAACGTCAAATTAATTTTTATTCTTGTCCACTACGAATATTCTCTTTTGCTGGTACTGAGAATCCATCTCAAAGCTCTTTTGTATGTCACTCCATTTTTATTCAATTAAATGAGCTTTCGAGTGCTCTCTTTTTTATTCAATTAAAGGAGCTTTCAATGTAACTCACAGAATTTGAACAGACAGTTGACGATTTTTTTTTGTACAAAAAAAAACGCTTTTAAACCCATAGTAATTTAACGCGTAACATGTAATGAAACATTTTCTCTCATTCCCGGTACTCTTTTATTATTCACATCTGAAGAAGTCTTGTAACAAAATTCTATTTTACAAGCTATTTAGCACTAGTCGTATTGCTACAAAAAACTGCGAATATTACATGCAGTATGAATAAAGGAAAAACGTAACTAGTAAGAGTGTCAATGTTTTGCAATGCAATTACAAAAGTAAATTAAACTGTAAGAGTGTATCTATCTGTAAAGCTTGATAAAAAAATGAAATACATGATTCTTATCTCTTAGATTATAATTGAATTTAATCGTTAATGTTTTAACAATTATTTACTAAAGTTTTTTTTTACATTGCGTTGATGTCGTACTATTATGTTATGCTGACGTGTAAATTAAAATATGGTTTCACCAAAAAATAAAAAATAAAACGTAGAAATAAGGAAACAAAAAATAATTTTTTTAAATAACTGAATTAAATCGAAGAAATACCGATAATTGTTATACAATCACTCGTTAGAATACGAATCTACGGAAAACTAAATATTCGCGAGTTAATCTATTTACTATTTATGGATATCAGTGTTAGTTGTGCATAACCAACAAAATAACTGTTCTAAGGAACTTTTATAATAATTGTACGAGTAGCCTGCTCGAAGATACATACCGCTATGTTCAATAAATCTAGGTCCACTCGCTCCTATCTTTCTTCTACATTTAGCACATACGCTCACACACTCGCACCAGATAAGAAATTTTTCAATCTTGTATTCATAAGCATTTTAATTTTAGATCTCTAGAAACTTGATGCAATAAATTTGCTTACGCGTTAGAGTTAAAACATATTACTTAGGTAGAAAACTTAAAGAGAATAATGATGTTTTATATTGTCTTAAGAGTAATTGTATACGTTTATAATCATTATATCCGTCAAATTTATTTGGCTCATGTATAAGAATTAAAGCATCGATAGCTACCAAAAAGTTTAAGAAAAAAAATGTTTTCAAGTTAACTATCTCTTTAGCTACCACTTCCATCTGAATTTGAATCAGCTTTTTCTGTGACCAAGTCGTCAATATTATTTCCTACCTTCTCTCCGGGTAATTAAGTGGCTTACACTGATCCACTTAGTATTAAATACATGGGGAAAACTTTTAAACATCACTTATTAGTATTTGTTGTAAAACGCTTGACTTAAAAAAAAAAAAAGTACGATTAAGATAGTCGTTATTTTAGTTAAACTGTAAGGAAAACTTTAGAACACAGAAATACTTTGAACGAGCAATTCAGGTCTCAGCACATATTTTTTTCGCTTTCATTAATTTTTTATATACAATTGTAAAATAAAATAAATTATATGATTTTTTGCATCATTACTCTACCTCAAAAAGTCGGAGTGAGTTGCTTCAAAAAAAGAAAATCAAACGCTTAAAAGAAGCAATAATGCTCATGTTTGAATAATCTCAAACTGTGCCCAACATCAATACTAACTGACATTCAAAGTTTCATAGAAGAAAAAAAATTTTACGAATTTTATTGAATTTTCCAATTTTTGAGATTTGTAACTTACGATAGTATAGGTGAGACTCTGCACTCCCTCCCCTCAAATCTCGTAACGAGAGGCCCTAGGGCCAAGGGAAGGAAAGCGCGAGTAAGAAGAAAGTCTATCGGGGGGGGGGGGAATTACACGACGAGCTTTCGAAGGAAACACACGCGCTATCTTGCCTATGATTATGGTATCTTTAATAAAGGTCCTTGAAATAATAAGTGTTGATCATTCTTGCGAAGCACCTCCTTACCAATATCTTCCCTACGTAACAGTTTGATCTATTTTCATCGTTTAATACTGATTATAACTAAAGCTCATTTCAAAAACGTCATTTTTCTTTTTTTTTAACGATTTGTACGACTTATTAGGCCAAATTATGAGGAAAACAGTAATAAAAGTTTTTAAATATTTCGCTACGAGTATTTTTCGAGGTATTTCTACTTTTTTGATTATAACTATGATCCAGAAGGTGACGCATAAGTTAAAAAAAACTTTTAATGTAAGTTTTTTGGCCACTGAAAAGATTTTTTTTCTAACGTAGTAATTCTTGTATTGGTTATAAAGAATCATTGTTAGCTGTAATTATTATAGCAAAAAAAAAATTTAAGTTCTGTCCATTAAAAAGAAAAATATATACATTTATGAAAGTTAATTGTACAATAGAAAATTTTTTGTAGTAACCCATACCATCATCTTAATTTATACTTATGATAAAACATTAAATGAGTTAGAAATGCTGATTA
Organism: Copidosoma floridanum; assembly: GCF_036245765.1. Lineage (NCBI taxonomy): Eukaryota > Metazoa > Arthropoda > Insecta > Hymenoptera > Encyrtidae > Copidosoma > Copidosoma floridanum. The sequence continues at coordinate 6,303,015 of NW_028321917.1, read as the reverse complement.
ATCCATTTATAAAAAGATACTCTCTGACTTATAAAGTCGCACTAAAAATATAACTGATAGAGTAGTGAATTCAAAGATGTGAGACCTATTTTTAGACACGATATAATCGATATAATAGATACATCATGTAAGTTTGTTTGAAAATTTTTTAAATTTATGAAATATAAGTAGCTTATAATCCTTCGTTAAGGAAGCTTGGGCGTTTCATGTCGTGTCTAATGAGGCACCCCAGCGGGGTACTTATCGTGCAAATGATTATTTGTATTTTTATTTTTTTAAATAATATTTATTATCCATATGTGCCAATAAAACAGCAATTATACATGGAAAAGTCATTGGGGAAATGGATATTAAGAAAATTATTAGTTTTATGCCACTATAAAACTACACTCTCTTCTGCTGTTATGCACCTATATTTAAATGGGACTTAAATCTTTCGTCATCTTGTATTATGTTTGCATATTTATACATGTATAGTACATGCACACTCACAACACCTGAACAAAACAATTTTCACGTTTAAGGCACTCCTCACTCTTTTTTCAAATTTAACGTGTTGATCTCATCTTTTTTTTAAAGAAATAATTTCTTTATAATTAAAAGTATGCGTACCAATTCGGTTTCTGGGCCCACAGCTTTTTATTGCAGTACAGTAGTCAATTTGTTGTTAGGGCCCGTAAGGTTACCTGTTCGAAATGACGAATTTTTTACAAGCAATTTTCTTGGATACATAGATATTTTTTTTTTTTAAGTTGAAATTCCAAATAGGACATAATTAAACATTTTTTAGCCAACAACTTGATAAAAACAACAAAAATTTTTTTCCAAGTATAGTGCGTCATCGATGACTAACTTTTTCGAAGATTAATGCGTTATCTATACATATAACATAAAATAAGTAAAAAAATTTCAAAGACAATCATCAGTAGAAAATTAGGTATATCTATGTAGATACTGTCGAATTTTATCTGCCATGAGTTGTCCACGCATGAAAATTTTACTTAAAAAATAATGATTATAATTTTGTTAAGTCGTTAACTGAGGAGTTCCAACTGATATTTAATTAGAAATGGTAGTTTTTGTACCTGTTGGCACATGTCGCCAGTGCAAGCACCACGCCTGAGGGACCTGCGAACCAAATGTTTCCTACTGAGGGCACACCCAACCTTATAGCTATAAGTATTTTCATAAAAACTGCTATTAAAAAATGTTGAAAAATCAAATCAGAAAGAATTTACATTTTAATTAATAATTTATATTAGACTTTATTTAAATTTCTTGAGTTGTAGCTTTCATAGTTTTATTAAATATGTGATTCTTAAATATGTATTGTAATTCTAATCTCGATTCTTTTGTAAATACTTTTTTTTAAATCATAGTGCGTTGACCACCATCTGGGGTATTGGGTTGTTGGGTTAACATGCTGCCAATGGTGACATCAGTCGAACATTCTTAGTTACTTTTATGGTGTGTAGTAGCTTTTTTCTTGAATAATTGAGATATTAATTTTTTAAATATTTATTTAGTACTGTGTTATAGTTATTACTATGTATAAAAAGGAATATTGGTTATAAGTGATTAAAAGGTTCCAACTTATTTCTTTTTGTTATTTTTTTTGTTAAATTTTTCCAGAAGAAAAATATTCTCATTTGTTAGATATAACTAACTTTTAAAGTGATTTTAGACCGGATTGGTGTATCTTTCAACTCGTGACTACCTACCCCAATCACTGAAACAACCGCCCTTGGAGTATGCCCAGTTGTGACTAAAAATATTTTTTTTCTCACTTACTCTTATGGTAGAAAAAGTACAACTTACCATGTGAATCATTTCTTTCATAGATGTCTGTTATACTAACGAAGTTATGAGTTAAAACATGAAAACTGTTTCAAATGTATTCGATATCCACCAGGACTAAATTCATAATGCATTGTGGCACAAAAAATACAGGCAGACACAAACGAGACTTTTTCCCTCAATATTTTTTTCACTATTCCTGCGGTTCAGAACTGCGTATGCAAGTGTATAGTGTAGTGTATCAATCCCAAAAGAAGACTACCGCAGTTGGCTTCTAACTTCTTGAAATAGAGTGTTCCTTCTTTACTCCCAATCTAGTCAAAGCTAGTTCCTCAATTCTATTATTGAGATGTGTCTTTATGTAACTCAGTGACAAGTTACAGAATTACCACGAACCAAAGTGCACCCCTTTCATTTTCAGTCTATATTCTCGAGCCTTACGAGTGACCAACCTACCAATCAACTTGCATCCAATCAGCTTTATTTTTCAAGTGACTTCTCTTTCCCTCTTTTTACTTTTGCTGGTCTCAAAGCATGTTTTACTTTTACTTCAGTGATCCCCGCGGACTCTATAAGAGAGAGAGAGAGAGTGTGTTCAGGATTAAATAACCTATTCAGTATCAAAGCCAAGAATCATAGCACAGCGGAAAATGTTCTATCAGGGGTTGAAAAGGAACAAAGCAGTTATCGCATTTGTACTCTTTCTGAATGCATAGAAGTTTCGCTTTTCCAATGTGGTACTAGGCTGTGGAAAGTAATGGTCTCATTTGTATTTCTGTATTGTTGAAATTTTGCTGACAATGTTTTTACTAGCTCTGGCTTTTATGACGAAATTCGCAATTTTGGCGTTTTTAAGCTGTGTGGGGTGCACTTTATTAGTAAAATAAATTTAGAAAAATTAAGCTTTAAGCTTTTTTTTGATTGGGCACTTTTAGTTAAGTTTCGCAACACAGTTTAATTGAATAAAAATTCATTTAAGTCAACTATACTTTTTACCGTGAAGGTACTGCAATTTTTCCCCGGTTAAGGACAAACGGGACGTTAAACGTCGATAATAAGTCGATAATGTGCATTAGACACTAAAATTATTTATGAATTAGGTTAATCAATAAGGTAACTATCGATATTATCGACGTTTGACGTCATATTGTTCGTCAAGAAAAAATTAATTACCGTAGCTTTACGGTAAAAATTACTTCTGACTAAAATTAACTTTTCTGTTACAAACAAATGACCATAATGCTACGGTAAAACTTGTGATTACATAATTTGTAGTTAGTCGTCATTTTACTGTTGATTTGTACAGTAATAACTAATACTTTGGGCCCTTTTAAAGACTTGCCATGATTTATTTGAAAAAATCACATACGGATTGGTGGGTTGAAACAAAGCTCGAATTTAAACCAAAAATTAAATTAGTTTCCAATGTGTTTTTTAAAAACTTTTTTAAAAACAGAAATTTCTCTAAAAATCGTTAAACTTCCAGGTAAAGTTTCGAACCAAAACTGGCAATGTCAAAGATATTTTTGAACCAACCCAAGCATTTCATAGGGATGTCTGGCAGCTGCTGAGACTCTAATTAGATTCGGTGGTTTTTTCACCTCTGTGCTATTGCTTTGCATAAAGTAAGTTGCTAAGCAGACAAGTGATATCATGATGTATATAGATATATTTTTTTCATGTCTGAAGCGATAAGCACAAAAATGGAAAAAACGAAAAAAGTAGAGACTCACCCTCATAGCGAATCGTAAAAAGCAGACGTGCCAGAAAAAACGAAAAATACACAACCAAGTGATGGACGAAATCTTATGCGCAGTGACAAAGGCTTTTGCACGTCACACCTCATTTCGTACAGTCGCAAACATGCTTTTCTGTGACTACGATTTAGTATGGTAGAATAAGCTACAAATCACACCAATATTCCGAGAATTCTGACTAGCTTTAAAAAAATAGGGTAATAGTTTCAATGCATGGTAAAAAATTGACACAGAATTAAGCAAGTAGGAATGTTAAAAATAGCCCCTAAAAAATGGTAAAAATTTCCAAAATACGTTTTCCGTGTCTAGAAGAAAACCAAAGAATCGCACATAAGAAAATGTTCGCATTAAAACTGAATAGAAATAGAATAGCATGTTAGTTCGTAGTAGGTATATTGCAGAATTATCGTGCTGCTTCACTTATTAAAATTAAATAAATTTATTTGAGGCATTCTATTACTACTCTTTGTGCTATCATAATCAGGATGAATTGTAGGGGATGACGAATCATGTAAAAAAAAAAAATTAGTTTTTTTTCTGTACAGCGTTTCCCTCACACTATTTTGCAATAATTGCAACGCTTATAAATTTTAAATCTAAGTATCTAACGTTAGTCTGAAATGCATGTGTTCGTGTGTGTGTGTGTATGTATAAAATAAAACACGTGAGGCTAGCTGAAATACGGTAACTTTACCTACTAATTATTGTTTGCGCAACAAAATAATTTTCGTGTGTCATCGACACGGAAAAGCTTCAGTCAAAGCTGCTCTGCAAGTAATAAAAGTGTCAAGCAGCATAGTCACGATGATAAATTAAATCGATTCTTTCCATTTTACCCTTTTTTTTTCGAACGTGGTCATTTTACTCAATTAAATCGAATAAAGTCGACCCTTTGGTATATCCGATAACTTTGTAAGGAAGAGTGGTGGTGAACGAGGGAGGTGACGTTATCACGAATAAATAGGACACGTGTAGCCTGAAAGGGCACAGTGGCCCATGCAGACGTGGAAAAAGTTGATGTTGAGGACGAAAAGAAAAAGAAGGAGTGTGCGAAAAACATCGATACGACGATTCGGACAGAAACCCTTTAGTGTTGCTTTAAATTTTTGGGTGAATCTTATAAATTCTGTGACATAAGAGATAAGATAAGAGAAGAAGAAAAGGGGTTCAGAGACGCCATCAATGTCAAAGTGTAAGTACTAGAGTAGAAAATAAGATAATGGATTGTTTTTACTATCGCAGTGATGTGTTAATCTAGTACAAAAATATGATTTAGTGTTTTCAAATTTAATTGTAATTGTTATTTTTGTTCAATTTTTTTCTAGAAAAAAATTATGTCTTGACAGCTGATGAAATGATCAGAAGGTCCATGAAAATAACTTTTTATAAAAAATTGAACATGATTCCTTTGTGTTTACACAACTGCTTCTTAAGAAAAACACAGCTTGTTTACGTACTTGGTAAAAGTTCATAAATTCCTAAGAAGAAAAAATTCATATTACCTTCGAACTTTCATTTAAGGCAATATCGATTCATACGGATCGACGTAACGAAAAACTTTTTACATAGGATCAAAGACAAAATCTTAGCAAGTTATAAGCTAATAATCTCGAGATATTCGAGACACGAATCATAATAAAAGCTCACGTTTGATAGCCGGTGCTATGAAATCCTTTGCCGCTAAGCCCCGGCAGATCCAGTGCCTCACTGGTCAGCCAAGAGGAGCAGGAGCAAGAGGGTGCAAATGTCCAGGAATTGGCCATAGATTTAAGAACACCATGGGTCGCTCTTGCCGATCTTGGTTTAATGTTACCATGGTTGGACCAAAAAAATCGCAACATCGTTTCCCAGCTGACACCACCACGCAGCTTCCCAAGCTTCTTTTCCTCCTGCTGTCCGGAAGTACCCCAGCCGGACGATTGCTCCTCGTCACCAGCTAACTCGGGGTCAAGAAAGCGCCGAATGCGCTCAATACCGTATTATATACCGCCAGTTAAAAAAAATCACATTGAATTTGTAAAGACTGTTCAAATTCCTGAGGTGGAACCCGAGCAAGAAACCGCCTTCTCCCTGGTAAAACCAAAAAGTGACTCAAACCGTTAAGTGTCTAGTGTATTTAATATAAGTATAGCAATTTGTAGGTTAGAAAAATTTATATAAAATTTCTTTTCTTGTGCATGATATTTATTTTTTGTACATTTCACTGGAGATACGAAATATTTTATATAATATTAATATAGTGAAAAGAAGTGTACTACTAGTAGAATAGTGGAAAAAATTGTGTATATAAGAGAAAGAGAGAATGGGTTCTCATAAAGTGGTAAACGCGAGATTGAAGTGACTATATACACAGCGAGTATGCGTGAATGAAAACATGAAGAAGTGCCGCTAATTGTTTTCTTTTTTTCTCTTCCTGCCCGTCACTCTAGCCATTAAGTATATAGTACATAGGTATAATATAAGTATAGTGATGTATAATTTTAAGATCTATATCAACAACTTCTTCTTTTCTTCATTATATATGATAATTTTTATACATCTTACTTGATGTTTGAAATATTTAATTTAATTAGTAGAGTAGAAAAAAGGACCCTCGTGTTATATATATTTGTCTATGTATATTTAAGTAAAAAGAAATGGAAAAAAAAAACTAGTAAATAAAAAAATTGTTATATATTGTAATCGAATGTGTATTTAAGTATATATATTTAATAATTAGTAAGTAAGTATTATTAAATTAGAAAAAAAAACTAAAGTTAAAATTTTATTGATTACAAAAGTCGTCCTTTTTCGACTTTTAGAGTCAAATTAATATATTGTATCAATTATTTAATTGTATTTGTACATGTATAAATTTTATATATTCGTATTCGTGCACATCTGTATAAAATTTTACTGCCTTAAAAAACTTACTGCATTTAAAATAAATATGAGAGATTATTCTGAACACATGAAGCAAATTGTCATTATTGCGTGCATCTTTTTTTTCTTCCTTAACTTCAATTTTCTGCAACCTAACGAATTCCTACCTTTTTAAAATATCATGGTATTCGCTACGTGCACAAGCTGAAAAAGCAATCGCAGCAATACCTGTGCGAATATGTGAAACTAAACGATAGGTTTGTTTTCTGCTAGCAGACTGCTAAGCATTACTATCATCAGAAAATTATGTGTTTATACATCGAAAACCATTCTAAGGGTTAAATTTTTAATAAAATTATGAGTAAAATGTACATATTTTACTCAGGCATGTTTATTAAAAAACGCGGTGAAATACATTGAATACTGTGTATTTCTTAGGGTGCCTGTACATGGGCATCTTAATGTCTTAAGACTGTAAGCCAAACCTTATGGCGGGTGATTCAATTCAAACTGACGTTAACTGAATATTGATAAAATTTGTTTTAAACAAGATAATAGGCATCCTGTTCATAACAAAACTATGTTACGTGATTGCATTATGATATTGGAAAGATATTTAGCCACCAAAACTAAAAAAAATTTTGTCAACAATGAGTCGTTCAAAAGAGAGGTTATCTTGACAAAATTATTGTATTGACATGAATTGTAGAAACTTTTCAATTGATGCCTTAAAAAACGTTCTAACGTTATAATGTAATCAGGTTACATAGTTTTATGATGAATAAAGTGTCTATTTCCTTGTTTATAACAAATTATATCGGTATTCAGTTAACATCAGTTTGAATGAATCACCCGCCATAGGTGTGGCTTACAGTCTTAAGACTGTAAGACGCCCATGTACAGGCGACCTTAGAGTTTTTAGCTGGGGCCTGATCCTCTAAGCGTATCGTATGAACGTGTGTACATACTGTGTGAACACGCCGGTATAGGGGCTAATGGAGCTCTCTGATTGGTCAGAGGCGGTCTGTGTTGACTACATTGCAAACTAATAAAACATATCTCGTATCACACAATACACGGACTTGTGTTGAAGTAATACTCAAGCGCTTATAGTGCTTGTAGTACAAATTTTGTCCTTAGTTATTCACATAGGATTGTACCACTTGAGAAATTGTATTTATTCATGATATAATAAACACAGAACCTTTCGTGTATCTATCGAGGTGCTGTGTTCCTATAGGTATCAAGCACATATCGCGAATATTGCCTTCTGCTGTGCCAGACCAATAGTTCTCGTTTTTGCCTTGGTGGCGCTGCTTTCAAATTGTGCAAGTAGCAAATAAATCTCAATGTATCAAGTAACTGTTTTTTCATAAATTTGAAATTTTCTGACAACCGAAGGCTAAACCAATTTTCGAACATTGACGTTTTATCTATAGTTTTTTCAAAACGAGATATCACTTATCTTAAGAAATGGAAAATAAATTGCATACAGCTACACGAGTTGGAACTTTTCTCATTTATACGAGTATTCCAAGTTACCGTAAAATCAAAAAAATTTAAAATTAGAGGAACTAAACCAATGTTTAGTAATAGATATGAGGATAATTATTGGTAAACCTGAACCAAGAAGCTTTTTAGATTTTCATGTACACTGGCTGGCCATATATTTACGGCCCCCCTAACAGTCGGCTGTCACTGCACATGAGCAAAATAACATGTAGAATGACATTCATTATGATTTCCCAAAGTCGCGAATACCATGCTGGGCAGAGTACTAAGGTATTCACCAATATTTCAATTACGCTTAAATATATACATTGTTTTTGTACAAAATATACATGCGTTCAGTAAAAATGTTCACATAAAACCTTTCTGGCGCATAATTTTCTTTTATCTCTTATTGTTGCATAACTCGAATTACCAGATAACATGGGCAACACTTTCTGAATTCTTGCCTTAACAATTGTCTACATGTACATAATAGTAGTTGTAGCGTAATACAAACACTTCTGCAGTTTATATATAAGTGTGTTACTAAATGTATGTTGCGCGAAGAAAAAATAATTATACCTTTTTTATACACTTTTGACATAGCAAGGTATTGATGTACCGATCAAAAATCAATATTTCTTAGTTTAATTTTGTAAAAGTATGAGTATTAAACTATATTATACCACAAGCGTCACAAAAAATGTATGTTGCTCAAAAAAAAAAAATTTTTACCGTTCTTATATTTTGAATTCAGATTTTTTCAAGATAACAAATTCATCAGGAAGAACATTCTTTATTGCCAGTATACAAAGACTGAAATGGTGCGAAACTAGTATTAATCTTGGCATGAAATTTTAAACTTTAATACATTATATTTATAGTATAATACATTAAAGTGTCGAAGATAACGTTGAAGAGGCCGCATGAGGCCCATTGATCAGTACATGAATTCATCAACATATTCATTAACTCGTTACAGCTATACAAAAAACAAAGTAATCTGGAAGCTGTCGTTCCTCTGGTCTTATGGCTGTCATCTTATGCTGGTCTCTCTTAACAAGGTTCCAAAAAAGTCTGAACTTACAAAAACTGAGGGTATCTATCCCACGCATTCCCTCTGGAAGTTGATCGAACATAAAAAAAAATTGTTTTATATAATAACGTAGTAATTTAAATCGAATCGAAAATTTATTAGACAAAAAGAAAGAAAATGAGAAAATATAAAATATTTACTATAATGTTCAATAAAATAGAAACAGATATTTACCTTTGAGTTTTTACTGCAAGGAGATGTGTATGGAGAATTTTTAAAAATTCACTGATGTCTAAGATTACAGAAAATATCCATAAAATGAAGGATCTCTCAGGATCAAGAATATAAGAATACTGGGTTCGGAATAACTTTGACGAAAAATGTACGAATAAACAATAGACAATTGCTTATAGAAATTGAAAGATAAACAAGACGGTATAAAGGTCACTGTTTAGATAAGTGAAAAAACAAAAAAAAAACAGATGTACTAATACTTCATACAGGTTTGCAGATATGTCAGGATTAACAAGTAACATATTAGTGTCACAAATGTGTGAATTAATTTAAAATTCATACGTTTGTTTAAACAATAAAATATCCTTATGCCTTGTGATTGTGTCAGAATACGTGTATGAACTGCACAAACCAAATTACGATATCAATATAGGGTGATAAGCGCGTAAATTGATAGTCAGAGAGCACGTGCCTAAAGTTTGTCGTGAGCTGACACTTTGCTCAGTCATTGAAGAAAGAGGCAGATGCTATCTAGCCACATGTAAGGGCCAGTTTATATACATGTGATGCACAAATAACCGATGGCCAATGCAACATGTCTGAAGTCAAACTTCTTACGTTGGGCCGTGAACTACCGCATAAGGGTAAATGCGTTACAAAAAAAACGTAGCCATCCACCCTGCTGCCCATTGCTTCGTTCACACATTTTACAACCCATCAGGTGGCCTCAAGCAAAATTGAAAAACAGCGCCCTCCAACGAGGAACTTGAGAACGATTTGTGTGTACACCTAGCACCTTACCAGTATATATTTTTTTTTTTAATATATATAATTTAAGTGTACTGACCCACTGGGTATGTTTACTATATACATATTACCAGTGTATCTATATGACCGACTGCAGAAACGTCGGTCAGACATATAGATATATTGACTACAACGCTAAGCAATTAACACATTCACGAGTGTCTTGCTTAATAGCATTTTTTATCTATGCTAGCTTCAAATGGACTATTTAACGAATTGGAAAACAAGAGCTCAGTGGTCGAGTGGTTAAGCGCGTATGAAAGCGCTAGTCATATTGAACATTGAGTTGCCAGGAGATACCGATGGTACGTGACCCGTCTAGGGGTATAGAGAATCTTGTCTCAGATTATACCCCTCTTTGCGAACGACCTCACCTCTTCGAACCCCTTGTGATGCACCGAGTGCACACACATTTTTTTGTAATCAATTTATTTATTTTTTTTCTTTTCCTGATAAAAACGCACTCACATGGGGTCGAAACCCATCAATGACCAAATTTTTTTTCTCCTATAAATATTTTTATATGTAATTTTTCTGCGACATCACTTAAAAAAAAACAAAATTTCTAAATATTTTTCAGTTTTTTCTGCAAAAAACGAATTACTTTTATTTTTTCTGAACAAGTTAATTCTATAAGTCTTACTTTAGACACTGTTTTTTGAGATAAAGTAGTTTTAATGTTGCAAAGAAGTAATATTAATAACTAATGGTGCAGATTCTCAGAGCGAGTATACTAATCTCGAAAGATCTCTTATGTTTGTCCTAATGGATGCCTCAAGAAATAAAAATTAATGGTCTCGTACAGATTTTGGGCACTGTTAATCGTCTCCATACTTTTTTTTAAACATGAATATGTTTTAATCATATAAGCATCATTTTTACGGGAAAGCGTGTCAAAAAATTTGTTGTTAGCTATTCATTGCATTCATCAAAAGTAATATCCTGTGGACAGGAGAAGGGGGTCAAATTCATCTGAGACCTACATATTAGTTAAATCTTCGTTTGAATATGAAAAAAAAATATAGTCTTTATCGGAAATTTAAGTATAATTCGAAGCATTAGCTTCTTTTGTCATGAATTGGGTGACTATTTCGTCAACACAGCAGCTTTACAAAAATGCCTTATATTTTCACAAAATGACACATTTTCTAAGTACATATATATGCTCATTGGTCGTTAGAGAAAAATGTGATTTTACGAAAAGGTTTTGTGCACTGTGTGTGTGTGCTAGTGCATACAAATTATTTATATCTTTACTACAAAGATGCCAATGCAAAGGATGTAAATTCCAAACGAAAGATTTCCCATATTTTTATGTGCTTTTTTCCAAAGAGTTGCTTGATACCCTTAAAACTAAAGAAAATATTTGCAAACATGCAATATTCAATAGTTTGCTAAAATTTGTTTTACATTTATCACTGTTCTAATTTAAAAATCATATTTCTCAACAGTTTTGTAATACTATTTTAAATCTTAAACGTTATTATTACAAGTCGATCTACAATAAATAATAGGGCAATATGCACTTGAGCCCATCTACTGAAAAGATACGTGGTGGTGCATAAATCGGAATACGGCATTAACAGACGCGGAAAGTTATTTAAATCACATTTCTAGTGATACGTCAGATATTTTTGGTTTACCAAACAACGATATAGTTTTTCTATCATATGTCTGATCACAGATATTTATGGATAAATTTACAATTATTTTTTTTTCTAAACGTTATTTTAATTGTTTGCTAAAAAACAGTATAATCCGGGCCGGCAAGTTATACAGATTTATTAACTTTCCAAAACATTGACATTTTTTGCTTTTATGATGAAAATAAAACATTAGGCTTGACGATTTGTTATTTAGTACCTTAAAAGTATTAAAAAAATTAATACGTACCTTATTCAAGTATTACAATATGTGTAATGTCAAAAACTTGACTTTTTCTTTTACATCTTATTACTTTCTAAATCTTTTATTTCGTTTTGTGAAATTTTTAATGCACTCAGATATTTTTATAAAGATTTTCATTTTAATACTGAATAATTTTTAGTAAATTATAACTCTTTGATGTATCAATAAACTTAAATAATTTTAACTGATCTCATTACTTTTCAAACGTTTAATTATTTTGTGAAAAATTTTTTATTTAACTAAATATTTTAATTAAGATATTTATTCTAGTGATGAATAATTTCATGTTTATAATAACTCTTTGATGTGGCAACAAAATTAAATATTTTTTAATGATCTTATTTATTTTTAAATATTTTATTTCACCAAATATTTTCAAATAAGTAGCATTAGAAACATGTTAACTGAAACACTTGGAGATATTGTAATCTTTGCTATGAAAATAACTTTTGTTTTACTTTATAACGTTATAAGTTTTGTAAACATGATTATCTTGAATGTATTTGAAACACATCAAACTCGCCTAACCTTTTACTTTTTTACGATCTTCTGTTACATTACGGAGAAATGCCCCTAGAAAATATCTATATATAGAAGCTTCGATTTTGCGCTCACCAATGTACGAGGATCCATTTTCTCTTTCTCTTGCATACACAATTCTTTTTATTAATCTACTCGTCGTAGCTAATTTTAATTGGGCTGCAAACCATACCGAAGGGAGGGGAAGAATCAATCCATGGACGACGGACGATGGCGGGGCAGTGGACGTCAGAACAGATGCATTACATCTCTAATGAATGTTTTTTTTTATATATTTAAGTGTACTGACCCAGTGGGTATGTATACTATACATTTTACCAGTGTATCTATATGACCGACTGCAGATTCGTTGGTCGGACATATAGATATACTGACTACAACGCTAAGCAATCAACACATTCACGAGTGTCTTGCCTAATGGCATTTTTTATCCATGCTAGCTTCAAATTGACTATTTAACGAATTGGGAAACAAGAGCTCAGTGGTCGAGTGGTTAAGCGCGTATGAAAGCGCTAGTCATATTGAACATTGAGTTGCCAGGAGATACCGATGGTACGTGACCCGTCTAGGGGTATAGAGAATCTTGTCTCAGATTATACCCCTCTTTGCGAACGACCTCACCTCTTCGAACCCCTTGTGATGCACCGAGTGCACACACATTTTTTTGTAATCAATTTATTTATTTTTTTTCTTTTCCTGATAAAAACGCACTAACATGGGGTCGAAACCAATCAATGACCAAATTTTTTTTCTCCTATAAATATTTTCATATGTTATTTTTATGCGACATCACTTAAAAAAAAAACAAAATTTCTGAATATTTTTCAGTTTTTTCTGCAGAAAACGAATTACTTTTATTTTTTCTGAACAAGTTAATTCCATAAGTCTTACTTTAGACACTGTTTTTTTAAATAAAGTAGTTTTAATGTTGCAAAGAAGTAATATTAATAACTAATCGTGCAGATTCTCAGAGCGAGTATACTAATCTCGAAAGATCTCTTATGTTTGTCCTAATGGATGCCTCAAGAAATAAAAATTAATGGTCTCGTACAGATTTTGGGCACTGTTAATCGTCTCCATACTTTTTTTTAAACATGAACATGTTTTAATCATCTAAGCATCATTTTTACGGGAAAGCGTGTCAGAAAATTTGTTGTTAGCTATTCATTGCATTCATCAAAAGTAATATCCTGTGGACAGGAGAAGGGGGTTAAATTCATCTGAGACCTACATATTAGTTAAATCTTCGTTTGAATATGAAAAAAAAATATAGTCTTTATCGGTAATTTAAGTATTATTCAAAGCATTAGCTTCTTTTGTCATGAATTGGGTGACTATTTCGTCAACACAGCAGCTTTACAAAAATGCCTTATATTTTGACAAAATGACACATTTTCTAAGTACATATATATGCTCATTGGTCGTTAGAGGAAAATGTGATTTTACGAAAAGGTTTTGTGCACTGTGTGTGTGTGCGAGTGCATACAAATTATTTATATCTTTACAACAAAGATGCCAATGCTAAGGATGTAAATTCCAAACGAAAGATTTCCCATATTTTTATGTGCTTTTTTCCAAAGAGTTGCTTGATACCCTTAAAACTAAAGAAAATATTTGCAAACATGCAATATTCAATAGTTTGCTAAAATTTGTTTTACATTTATCACTGGTCTAATTTAGAAATCATATTTCCCAACAGTTTTGTAATATTATTTTAAATCTTAAACGTTATTATTACAAGTCGATCTACAATAAATAATAGGGCACTATGCACTTGAGCCCATCTACTGAAAAGATACGTGGTGATGCATAAATCGGAATACGGCATTAACAGACGCGGAAAGTTATTTAACTCACATTTCTAGTGATACGTCAGATATTTTTGGTTTACCAAACAACGATATAGTTTTTCTATCATATGCCTGATCACAGATATTTATGGATAAATTTACAATTATTTTTTTTTCTAAACGTTATTTTAATTGTTTGCTAAAAAACAGTATAATCCGGGCCATCAAGTTATACAGATTTATTAACTTTCCAAAACATTGACATTTTTTGCTTTTATGATGAAAATAAAACATTAGGCTTGACGATTTGTTATTTAGTACCTTAAAAGTATTATAAAAATTAATACGTACCTTATCCAAGTATTACAATATGTGTAATGTCAAAAACTTGACTTTTTTTTTTACATCTTATTACTTTCTAAATCTTTTATTTCGTTTTTCAAAGTTTTAATGCACTCAGATATTTTTATAAAGATTTTCATTTTAATACTGAATAATTTTTAGTAAATTATAACTCTTTGATGTATCAATAAACTTAAATTATTTTAACTGATCTCATTACTTTTTAAACGTTTAATTATTTTGTGAAAAATTTTTTATTTAACTAAATATTTTAATTAAGATATTTATTCTAGTGATGAATAATTTCATGTTTATAATAACTCTTTGATGTGGCAACAAAATTAAATATTTTTTAATGATCTTATTTATTTTTAAATATTTTATTTCACCAAATATTTTCAAATAAGTAGCATTAGAAACATGTTAACTGAAACACTTGGAGATATTGTAATCTTTGCTATGAAAATAACTTTTGTTTTACTTTATAACGTTATAAGTTTTGTAAACATGATTATCTTGAATGTATTTGAAACACATCAAACTCGCCTAACCTTTTACTTTTTTACGATCTTCTGTTACATTACGGAGAAATGCCCCTAGAAAATATCTATATATAGAAGCTTCGATTTTGCGCTCACCAATGTACGAGGATCCATTTTCTCTTTCTCTTGCATACACAATTCTTTTTATTAATCTACTCGTCGTAGCTAATTTTAATTGGGCTGCAAACCATACCGAAGGGAGGGGAAGAATCAATCCATGGACGACGGACGATGGCGGGGCAGTGGACGTCAGAACAGATGCATTACATCTCTAATGAATGTTTTTTTTTATATATTTAAGTGTACTGACCCAGTGGGTATGTATACTATACATTTTACCAGTGTATCTATATGACCGACTGCAGACACGTTGGTCGGACATATAGATATACTGACTACAACGCTAAGCAATCAACACATTCACGAGTGTCTTGCCTAATGGCATTTTTTATCCATGCTAGCTTCAAATTGACTATTTAACGAATTGGGAAACAAGAGCTCAGTGGTCGAGTGGTTAAGCGCGTATGAAAGCGCTAGTCATATTGAACATTGAGTTGCCAGGAGATACCGATGGTACGTGACCCGTCTAGGGGTATAGAGAATCTTGTCTCAGATTATACCCCTCTTTGCGAACGACCTCACCTCTTCGAACCCCTTGTGATGCACCGAGTGCACACACATTTTTTTGTAATCAATTTATTTATTTTTTTTCTTTTCCTGATAAAAACGCACTAACATGGGGTCGAAACCAATCAATGACCAAATTTTTTTTCTCCTATAAATATTTTTATATGTTATTTTTATGCGACATCACTTAAAAAAAAACAAAATTTCTAAATATTTTTCAGTTTTTTCTGCAGAAAACGAATTACTTTTATTTTTTCTGAACAAGTTAATTCCATAAGTCTTACTTTAGACACTGTTTTTTTAAATAAAGTAGTTTTAATGTTGCAAAGAAGTAATATTAATAACTAATCGTGCAGATTCTCAGAGCGAGTATACTAATCTCGAAAGATCTCTTATGTTTGTCCTAATGGATGCCTCAAGAAATAAAAATTAATGGTCTCGTACAGATTTTGGGCACTGTTAATCGTCTCCATACTTTTTTTTAAACATGAATATGTTTTAATCATCTAAGCATCATTTTTACGGGAAAGCGTGTCAGAAAATTTGTTGTTAGCTATTCATTGCATTCATCAAAAGTAATATCCTGTGGACAGGAGAAGGGGGTTAAATTCATCTGAGACCTACATATTAGTTAAATCTTCGTTTGAATATGAAAAAAAAATATAGTCTTTATCGGTAATTTAAGTATTATTCAAAGCATTAGCTTCTTTTGTCATGAATTGGGTGACTATTTCGTCAACACAGCAGCTTTACAAAAATGCCTTATATTTTGACAAAATGACACATTTTCTAAGTACATATATATGCTCATTGGTCATTAGAGAAAAATGTGATTTTACGAAAAGGTTTTGTGCACTGTGTGTGTGTGCGAGTGCATACAAATTATTTATATCTTTACAACAAAGATGCCAATGCTAAGGATGTAAATTCCAAACGAAAGATTTCCCATATTTTTATGTGCTTTTTTCCAAAGAGTTGCTTGATACCCTTAAAACTAAAGAAAATATTTGCAAACATGCAATATTCAATAGTTTGCTAAAATTTGTTTTACATTTATCACTGGTCTAATTTAAAAATCATATTTCCCAACAGTTTTGTAATACTATTTTGAATCTTAAACGTTATTATTACAAGTCGATCTACAATAAATAATAGGGCACTATGCACTTGAGCCCATCTACTGAAAAGATACTTGGTGGTGCATAAATCGGAATACGGCATTAACAGACGCGGAAAGTTATTTAAATCACATTTCTAGTGATACGTCAGATATTTTTGGTTTACCAAACAACGATATAGTTTTTCTATCATATGCCTGATCACAGATATTTATGGATAAATTTACAATTATTTTTTTTTCTAAACGTTATTTTAATTGTTTGCTAAAAAACAGTATAATCCGGGCCGGCAAGTTATACAGATTTATTAACTTTCCGAAACATTGACATTTTTTGCTTTTATGATGAAAATAAAACATTAGGCTTGACGATTTGTTATTTAGTACCTTAAAAGTATTATAAAAATTAATACGTACCTTATTTAAGTATTACAATATGTGTAATGTCAAAAACTTGACTTTTTCTTTTACATCTTATTACTTTCTAAATCTTTTATTTCGTTTTGTGAAATTTTTAATGCACTCAGATATTTTTATAAAGATTTTCATTTTAATACTGAATAATTTTTAGTAAATTATAACTCTTTGATGTATCAATAAACTTGAATAATTTTAACTGATCTCATTACTTTTCAAACGTTTAATTATTTTGTGAAAAATTTTTCATTTAACTACATATTTTAATTAAGATATTTATTCTAGTGATGAATAATTTCATGTTTATAATAACTCTTTGATGTGGCAACAAAATTAAATATTTTTTAATGATCTTATTTATTTTTAAATATTTTATTTCACCAAATATTTTCAAATGAGTAGCATTAGAAACATGTTAACTGAAACACTTGGAGATATTGTAATCTTTGCTATGAACATAACTTTTGTTTTACTTTATAACGTTATAAGTTTTGTAAACATGATTATCTTGGATGTATTTAAAACACATCAAACTCGCCTAACCTTTTACTTTTTTACGATCTTCTGTTACTTTACGGAGAAATGCCCCTAGAAAATATCTATATATAGACGCTTCGATTTTGCGCTCACCAATGTACGAGGACTCATTTTCTCTTTCTCTTGCATACACAATTCTTTTTATTTATCTACTCGTCGTAGCTAATTTTTATTGGGCTGCAAACCATACCGGAGGGAGGGGAAGAATCAATCCATGGACGACGGACGATGGCGGGGCAGTGGACGTCAGAACAGATGCATTACATCTCTAATGAATGTTTTTTTTTGTATATTTAAGTGTACTGACCCACCGGGTATGTATACTATACATTTTACCAGTGTATCTATATGACCGACTGCAGACACGTTGGTCGGACATATAGATATACTGACTACAACGCTAAGCAATCAACACATTCACGAGTGTCTTGCCTAATGGCATTTTTTATCTATGCTAGCTTCAAATTGACTATTTAACGAATTGGGAAACAAGAGCTCGGTGGTCGAGTGGTTAAGCGCGTATGAAAGCGCTAGTCATATTGAACATTGAGTTGCCAGGAGATACCGATGGTACGTGACCCGTCTAGGGGTATAGAGAATCTTGTCTCAGATTATACCCCTCTTTGCGAACGACCTCACCTCTTCGAACCCCTTGTGATGCACCGAGTGCACACACATTTTTTTGTATTCAATTTATTAATTTTTTTTCTTTTCCTGATAAAAACACACTCACATGGGGTCGAAACCCATCAATGACCAAATTTTTTTTCTCCTATAAATATTTTCATATGTAATTTTTATGCGACATCACTTAAAAAAAAACAAAATTTTTAAATATTTTTTAGTTTTTTCTGCAAAAAACGAATTACTTTTATTTTTTCTGAACAAGTTAATTCCATAAGTCTTACTTTAGACACTGTTTTTTGAGATAAAGTAGTTTTAATGTTGCAAAGAAGTAAGATTAATAACTAATGGTGCAGATTCTCAGAGCGAGTATACTAATCTCGAAAGATCTCTTATGTTTGTCCTAATGGATGCCTCAAGAAATAAAAATTAATGGTCTCGTACAGATTTTGGGCACTGTTAATCGTCTCCATACTTTTTTTTAAACATGAATATGTTTTAATCATCTAAGCATCATTTTTACGGGAAAGCGTGTCAGAAAATTTGTTGTTAGCTATTCATTGCATTCATCAAAAGTAATATCCTGTGGACAGGAGAAGGGGGTCAAATTCATCTGAGACCTACATATTAGTTAAATCTTCGTTTGAACATGAAAAAAAAATATAGTCTTTATCGGAAATTTAAGTATTATTCAAAGCATTAGCTTCTTTTGTCATGAATTGGGTGACTATTTCGTCAACACAGCAGCTTTACAAAAAAGCCTCATATTTTGACAAAATGACACATTTTCTAAGTACATATATATGCTCATTGGTCGTTAGAGAAAAATGTGATTTTACGAAAAGGTTTTGTGCACTGTGTGTGTGTGCGAGTGCATACAAATTATTTATATCTTTACTACAAAGATGCCATTGCAAAGGATGTAAATTCCAAACGAAAGATTTCCCATATTTTTATGTGCTTTTTTCCAAAGAGTTGCTTGATTTCCTTAAAACTAAAGAAAATATTTGCAAACATGCAATATTCAATAGTTTGCTCAAATTTGTTTTACATTTATCACTGGTCTAAATTAAAAATCATATTTATAACATTTTTGTAATACTATTTTGAATCTTAAATGTTATTTTTACAAGTTGATCTACGATAAATAATAGAGCGCTATGCACTTGAGCCCATCTACTGAAAAGATACGTGGTGGTGCATAAATCGGAATACGACGTTAACAGACGCGGAAAGTTATTTAAATCACATTTCTAGTGATACGTCAGATATTTTTGGTTTACCAAACAACGATATAGTTTTTTTATCAAATGCCTGATCACAGATATTTATGTATAAATTTACAATTATTTTTTTTTCTAAACGTTATTTTAATTGTTTGCTAAAAAACAGTATAAACCCGGGCTGGCAAGTTATACAGATTTATTAACTTTCCAAAATATTGACATTTTTTGCTTTTATGATGAAAATAAAACATTAGGCTTGACGATTTGTTATTTAGTACCTTAAAAGTATTAAAAAAATTAATACGTACCTTATTCAAGTATTACAATATGTGTAATGTCAAAAACTTGACTTTTTCTTTTACATCTTATTACTTTCTAAATCTTTTATTTCGTTTTGTGAAATTTTTAATGCACTCAGATATTTTTATAAAGATTTTCATTTTAATACTGAATAATTTTTAGTAAATTATAACTCTTTGATGTATCAATAAACTTAAATAATTTTAACTGATCTCATTACTTTTCAAACGTTTAATTATTTTGTGAAAAATTTTTTATTTAACTAAATATTTTAATTAAGATATTTATTCTAGTGATGAATAATTTCATGTTTATAATAACTCTTTGATGTGGCAACAAAATTAAATATTTTTTAATGATCTTATTTATTTTTAAATATTTTATTTCACCAAATATTTTCAAATAAGTAGCATTAGAAACATGTTAACTGAAACACTTGGAGATATTGTAATCTTTGCTATGAAAATAACTTTTGTTTTACTTTATAACGTTATAAGTTTTGTAAATATGATTATCTTGGATGTATTTGAAACACATCAAACTCGCCTAACCTTTTACTTTTTTACGATCTTTTGTTACTTTACGGAGAAATGCCCCTAGAAAATATCTATATATAGTCGCTTCGATTTTGCGCTCACCAATGTACGAGGACCCATTTTCTCTTTCTCTTGCATACACAATTCTTTTTATTAATCTACTCGTCGTAGCTAATTTTAATTGGGCTGCAAACCATACTGAAGGGAGGGGAAGAATCAATCCATGGACGACGGACGATGGCGGGGCAGTGGACGTCAGAACAGATGCATTACATCTCTAATGAATGTTTTTTTTTATATATTTAAGTGTACTGACCCAGTGGGTATGTATACTATACATTTTACCAGTGTATCTATATGACCGACTGCAGACACGTTGGTCGGACATATAGATATACTGACTACAACGCTAAGCAATCAACACATTCACGAGTGTCTTGCCTAATGGCATTTTTTATCTATGCTAGCTTCAAATTGACTATTTAACGAATTGGGAAACAAGAGCTCGGTGGTCGAGTGGTTAAGCGCGTATGAAAGCGCTAGTCATATTGAACATTGAGTTGCCAGGAGATACCGATGGTACGTGACCCGTCTAGGGGTATAGAGAATCTTGTCTCAGATTATACCCCTCTTTGCGAACGACCTCACCTCTTCGAACCCCTTGTGATGCACCGAGTGCACACACATTTTTTTGTAATCAATTTATTTTTTTTTTTTCTTTTCCTGATAAAAACGCACTCACATGGGGTCGAAACCCATCAATGACCAAATTTTTTTTCCCCTATAAATATTTTTATATGTAATTTTTATGCGACATCACTTAAAAAAAAACAAAATTTCTAAATATTTTTTAGTTTTTTCTGCAAAAAACGAATTACTTTTATTTTTTCTGAACAAGTTAATTCCATAAGTCTTACTTTAGACACTGTTTTTCGAGATAAAGTAGTTTTAATGTTGCAAAGAAGTAATATTAATAACTAATGGTGCAGATTCTCAGAGCGAGTGTACTAATCTCGAAAGATCTCTTATGTTTGTCCTAATGGATGCCTCAAGAAATAAAAATTAATGGTCTCGTACAGATTTTGGGCACTGTTAATCGTCTCCATACTTTTTTATAAACATGAATATGTTTTAATCATCTAAGCATCATTTTTACGGGAAAGCGTGTCAGAAAATTTGTTGTTAGCTATTCATTGCATTCATCAAAAGTAATATCCTGTGGACAGGAGAAGGGGGTCAAATTCATCTGAGACCTACATATTAGTTAAATCTTCGTTTGAATATGAAAAAAAAATATAGTCTTTATCGGAAATTTAAGTATTATTCAAAGCATTAGCTTCTTTTGTCATGAATTGGGTGACTATTTCGTCAACACAGCAGCTTTACAAAAAAGCCTCATATTTTGACAAAATGACACATTTTCTAAGTACATATATATGCTCATTGGTCGTTAGAGAAAAATGTGATTTTACGAAAAGGTTTTGTGCACTGTGTGTGTGTGCGAGTGCATACAAATTATTTATATCTTTACAACAAAGATGCCAATGCTAAGGATGTAAATTCCAAACGAAAGATTTCCCATATTTTTATGTGCTTTTTTCCAAAGAGTTGCTTGATACCCTTAAAACTAAAGAAAATATTTGCAAACATGCAATATTCAATAGTTTGCTAAAATTTGTTTTACATTTATCACTGGTCTAATTTAAAAATCATATTTCCCAACAGTTTTGTAATATTATTTTAAATCTTAAACGTTATTATTACAAGTCGATCTACAATAAATAATAGGGCACTATGCACTTGAGCCCATCTACTGAAAAGATACGTGGTGATGCATAAATCGGAATACGGCATTAACAGACGCGGAAAGTTATTTAACTCACATTTCTAGTGATACGTCAGATATTTTTGGTTTACCAAACAACGATATAGTTTTTCTATCATATGCCTGATCACAGATATTTATGGATAAATTTACAATTATTTTTTTTTCTAAACGTTATTTTAATTGTTTGCTAAAAAACAGTATAATCCGGGCCATCAAGTTATACAGATTTATTAACTTTCCAAAACATTGACATTTTTTGCTTTTATGATGAAAATAAAACATTAGGCTTGACGATTTGTTATTTAGTACCTTAAAAGTATTATAAAAATTAATACGTACCTTAACCAAGTATTACAATATGTGTAATGTCAAAAACTTGACTTTTTTTTTTACATCTTATTACTTTCTAAATCTTTTATTTCGTTTTTCAAAGTTTTAATGCACTCAGATATTTTTATAAAGATTTTCATTTTAATACTGAATAATTTTTAGTAAATTATAACTCTTTGATGTATCAATAAACTTAAATAATTTTAACTGATCTCATTACTTTTTAAACGTTTAATTATTTTGTGAAAAATTTTTTATTTAACTAAATATTTTAATTAAGATATTTATTCTAGTGATGAATAATTTCATGTTTATAATAACTCTTTGATGTGGCAACAAAATTAAATATTTTTTAATGATCTTATTTATTTTTAAATATTTTATTTCACCAAATATTTTCAAATAAGTAGCATTAGAAACATGTTAACTGAAACACTTGGAGATATTGTAATCTTTGCTATGAAAATAACTTTTGTTTTACTTTATAACGTTATAAGTTTTGTAAACATGATTATCTTGAATGTATTTGAAACACATCAAACTCGCCTAACCTTTTACTTTTTTACGATCTTCTGTTACATTACGGAGAAATGCCCCTAGAAAATATCTATATATAGAAGCTTCGATTTTGCGCTCACCAATGTACGAGGATCCATTTTCTCTTTCTCTTGCATACACAATTCTTTTTATTAATCTACTCGTCGTAGCTAATTTTAATTGGGCTGCAAACCATACCGAAGGGAGGGGAAGAATCAATCCATGGACGACGGACGATGGCGGGGCAGTGGACGTCAGAACAGATGCATTACATCTCTAATGAATGTTTTTTTTTATATATTTAAGTGTACTGACCCAGTGGGTATGTATACTATACATTTTACCAGTGTATCTATATGACCGACTGCAGACACGTTGGTCGGACATATAGATATACTGACTACAACGCTAAGCAATCAACACATTCACGAGTGTCTTGCCTAATGGCATTTTTTATCCATGCTAGCTTCAAATTGACTATTTAACGAATTGGGAAACAAGAGCTCAGTGGTCGAGTGGTTAAGCGCGTATGAAAGCGCTAGTCATATTGAACATTGAGTTGCCAGGAGATACCGATGGTACGTGACCCGTCTAGGGGTATAGAGAATCTTGTCTCAGATTATACCCCTCTTTGCGAACGACCTCACCTCTTCGAACCCCTTGTGATGCACCGAGTGCACACACATTTTTTTGTAATCAATTTATTTATTTTTTTTCTTTTCCTGATAAAAACGCACTAACATGGGGTCGAAACCAATCAATGACTAAATTTTTTTTCTCCTATAAATATTTTTATATGTTATTTTTATGCGACATCACTTAAAAAAAAACAAAATTTCTAAATATTTTTCAGTTTTTTCTGCAGAAAACGAATTACTTTTATTTTTTCTGAACAAGTTAATTCCATAAGTCTTACTTTAGACACTGTTTTTTTAAATAAAGTAGTTTTAATGTTGCAAAGAAGTAATATTAATAACTAATCGTGCAGATTCTCAGAGCGAGTATACTAATCTCGAAAGATCTCTTATGTTTGTCCTAATGGATGCCTCAAGAAATAAAAATTAATGGTCTCGTACAGATTTTGGGCACTGTTAATCGTCTCCATACTTTTTTTTAAACATGAATATGTTTTAATCATCTAAGCATCATTTTTACGGGAAAGCGTGTCAGAAAATTTGTTGTTAGCTATTCATTGCATTCATCAAAAGTAATATCCTGTGGACAGGAGAAGGGGGTTAAATTCATCTGAGACCTACATATTAGTTAAATCTTCGTTTGAATATGAAAAAAAAATATAGTCTTTATCGGTAATTTAAGTATTATTCAAAGCATTAGCTTCTTTTGTCATGAATTGGGTGACTATTTCGTCAACACAGCAGCTTTACAAAAATGCCTTATATTTTGACAAAATGACACATTTTCTAAGTACATATATATGCTCATTGGTCATTAGAGAAAAATGTGATTTTACGAAAAGGTTTTGTGCACTGTGTGTGTGTGCGAGTGCATACAAATTATTTATATCTTTACAACAAAGATGCCAATGCTAAGGATGTAAATTCCAAACGAAAGATTTCCCATATTTTTATGTGCTTTTTTCCAAAGAGTTGCTTGATACCCTTAAAACTAAAGAAAATATTTGCAAACATGCAATATTCAATAGTTTGCTAAAATTTGTTTTACATTTATCACTGGTCTAATTTAAAAATCATATTTCCCAACAGTTTTGTAATACTATTTTGAATCTTAAACGTTATTATTACAAGTCGATCTACAATAAATAATAGGGCACTATGCACTTGAGCCCATCTACTGAAAAGATACTTGGTGGTGCATAAATCGGAATACGGCATTAACAGACGCGGAAAGTTATTTAAATCACATTTCTAGTGATACGTCAGATATTTTTGGTTTACCAAACAACGATATAGTTTTTCTATCATATGCCTGATCACAGATATTTATGGATAAATTTACAATTATTTTTTTTTCTAAACGTTATTTTAATTGTTTGCTAAAAAACAGTATAATCCGGGCCGGCAAGTTATACAGATTTATTAACTTTCCGAAACATTGACATTTTTTGCTTTTATGATGAAAATAAAACATTAGGCTTGACGATTTGTTATTTAGTACCTTAAAAGTATTATAAAAATTAATACGTACCTTATTTAAGTATTACAATATGTGTAATGTCAAAAACTTGACTTTTTCTTTTACATCTTATTACTTT
Organism: Copidosoma floridanum; assembly: GCF_036245765.1. Classification (NCBI taxonomy): domain Eukaryota; kingdom Metazoa; phylum Arthropoda; class Insecta; order Hymenoptera; family Encyrtidae; genus Copidosoma; species Copidosoma floridanum. The sequence continues at coordinate 6,277,597 of NW_028321917.1, read as the reverse complement.
CTAAATCTTTTATTTCGTTTTGTGAAATTTTTAATGCACTCAGATATTTTTATAAAGATTTTCATTTTAATACTGAATAATTTTTAGTAAATTATAACTCTTTGATGTATCAATAAACTTAAATAATTTTAACTGATCTCATTACTTTTCAAACGTTTAATTATTTTGTGAAAAATTTTTTATTTAACTAAATATTTTAATTAAGATATTTATTCTAGTGATGAATAATTTCATGTTTATAATAACTCTTTGATGTGGCAACAAAATTAAATATTTTTTAATGATCTTATTTATTTTTAAATATTTTATTTCACCAAATATTTTCAAATAAGTAGCATTAGAAACATGTTAACTGAAACACTTGGAGATATTGTAATCTTTGCTATGAAAATAACTTTTGTTTTACTTTATAACGTTATAAGTTTTGTAAATATGATTATCTTGGATGTATTTGAAACACATCAAACTCGCCTAACCTTTTACTTTTTTACGATCTTTTGTTACTTTACGGAGAAATGCCCCTAGAAAATATCTATATATAGTCGCTTCGATTTTGCGCTCACCAATGTACGAGGACCCATTTTCTCTTTCTCTTGCATACACAATTCTTTTTATTAATCTACTCGTCGTAGCGAATTTTAATTGGGCTGCAAACCATACTGAAGGGAGGGGAAGAATCAATCCATGGACGACGGACGATGGCGGGGCAGTGGACGTCAGAACAGATGCATTACATCTCTAATGAATGTTTTTTTTTATATATTTAAGTGTACTGACCCAGTGGGTATGTATACTATACATTTTACCAGTGTATCTATATGACCGACTGCAGACACGTTGGTCGGACATATAGATATACTGACTACAACGCTAAGCAATCAACACATTCACGAGTGTCTTGCCTAATGGCATTTTTTATCTATGCTAGCTTCAAATTGACTATTTAACGAATTGGGAAACAAGAGCTCGGTGGTCGAGTGGTTAAGCGCGTATGAAAGCGCTAGTCATATTGAACATTGAGTTGCCAGGAGATACCGATGGTACGTGACCCGTCTAGGGGTATAGAGAATCTTGTCTCAGATTATACCCCTCTTTGCGAACGACCTCACCTCTTCGAACCCCTTGTGATGCACCGAGTGCACACACATTTTTTTGTAATCAATTTATTTTTTTTTTTTCTTTTCCTGATAAAAACGCACTCACATGGGGTCGAAACCCATCAATGACCAAATTTTTTTTCCCCTATAAATATTTTTATATGTAATTTTTATGCGACATCACTTAAAAAAAAACAAAATTTCTAAATATTTTTTAGTTTTTTCTGCAAAAAACGAATTACTTTTATTTTTTCTGAACAAGTTAATTCCATAAGTCTTACTTTAGACACTGTTTTTCGAGATAAAGTAGTTTTAATGTTGCAAAGAAGTAATATTAATAACTAATGGTGCAGATTCTCAGAGCGAGTATACTAATCTCGAAAGATCTCTTATGTTTGTCCTAATGGATGCCTCAAGAAATAAAAATTAATGGTCTCGTACAGATTTTGGGCACTGTTAATCGTCTCCATACTTTTTTATAAACATGAATATGTTTTAATCATCTAAGCATCATTTTTACGGGAAAGCGTGTCAGAAAATTTGTTGTTAGCTATTCATTGCATTCATCAAAAGTAATATCCTGTGGACAGGAGAAGGGGGTCAAATTCATCTGAGACCTACATATTAGTTAAATCTTCGTTTGAATATGAAAAAAAAATATAGTCTTTATCGGAAATTTAAGTATTATTCAAAGCATTAGCTTCTTTTGTCATGAATTGGGTGACTATTTTGTCAACACAGCAGCTTTACAAAAAAGCCTCATATTTTGACAAAATGACACATTTTCTAAGTACATATATATGCTCATTGGTCGTTAGAGAAAAATGTGATTTTACGAAAAGGTTTTGTGCACTGTGTGTGTGTGCGAGTGCATACAAATTATTTATATCTTTACTACAAAGATGCCATTGCAAAGGATGTAAATTCCAAACGAAAGATTTCCCATATTTTTATGTGCTTTTTTCCAAAGAGTTGCTTGATACCCTTAAAACTAAAGAAAATATTTGCAAACATGCAATATTCAATAGTTTGCTCAAATTTGTTTTACATTTATCACTGGTCTAAATTAAAAATCATATTTATAACATTTTTGTAATACTATTTTGAATCTTAAATGTTATTTTTACAAGTTGATCTACGATAAATAATAGAGCGCTATGCACTTGAGCCCGTCTACTGAAAAGATACGTGGTGGTGCATAAATTGGAATACGACGTTAACAGACGCGGAAAGTTATTTAAATCACATTTCTAGTGATACGTCAGATATTTTTGGTTTACTAAACAACGATATAGTTTTTTTATCAAATGCCTGATCACAGATATTTATGTATAAATTTACAATTATTTTTTTTTCTAAACGTTATTTTAATTGTTTGCTAAAAAACAGTATAAACCCGGGCTGGCAAGTTATACAGATTTATTAACTTTCCAAAATATTGACATTTTTTGCTTTTATGATAAAAATAAAACATTAGGGTTGACTATTTGTTATTTAGTACCTTAAAAGTATTATAAAAATTAATACATACCTTATTCAAGTATTACAATATGTGTAATGTCAAAAACGTGACTTTTTCTTTAACATCTGATTACTTTCTAAATCTTCCATTTCGTTTTGTGAAATTTTCAATGCACTTAGATATTTTTATAAAAATTTTTATTTGAATACTGAATAATTTTTAGTAAATTATAACTCTTTGATGTATCAATAAACTTGAATAATTTTAACTGATCTCATCACTTTTCAAACGTTCAATTATTTTGTGAAAAAATTTTTATTTACTTAAATATTTAAATTAGGATATTTATTCTAGTCATAAATAATTTCATGTTTATGAAAACTCTTTGACGTAGGAACATAATTGACTATTTTTTGTTGATCTTATTACTTTTTTAATATTTTATTTCGCCAAATATTTTCAAATAAGTATTATTAGAAACATATTAACTAAAACACTTGGAGATATTATAGTCTTTGCTATGAAAATAACTTTTTTTTTACTGTATAACGTTATTAGTTTCGTAAACATGATTATTTTGAATGTATTTAAAACACATCAAACTTGCCTAACCTTTTACTTTATATAAAAGTTTGTTTTTTTATGGGGATTTATATTATACTCAATTGTACGGATATTGCGTTAGAGTAAATATTAAGAATTATAATTACAGTGTTGTTTCGTAATACCAGCCCAGATTTTAATTTTTAATATCAATTTCAAATTACACATTTTCGAATCTTTTTTATCTAATATGTACACAAAATAGTAACATAAACAATACATTTTTTTTAACAAAAAACTGAAAGAACAATGTTATTTTAAAAAAAAGTATGAATCTTTATGCAGCATCAAAATTTTAACTTTAGTTATTTTTAGTGTAATTAACGTGATTTCTTTTGGCTTTTTTTTTTAACGTTTAAACGTTTAACTTTTTTCACAAGGATTATTTTCGCATCAATTTACGAGTACATAAATATCTTTTCTTCAGTTTTAAATCTTGATAAGAATACAAATATTTGCATAATAACTTTTCTGAATGCGCAATCATCGATTTCCATTAAAAAATTGTCAAATAAAAATAGACAGTAGTAGAAAAAAAAGAGACCTGATTTGGCCGCAGTTTATAGGCTGTACATGATCATTAAAAATAAAATGTATAATTTCATAGTTTAACAAAAAAAACAAGCATACTATACACCATACGAAAATCCACAAAAAGTACGTATCAAAAATCCTACTGTATACATTTTACAATAAATTTTCGCACTCAATGCGAAGAAAATCGATACATATACTTTATGTAATTAATAAGTTCTACGAATTACGGGAGCAAATATAAACATATTTCCTTAATCAACAGAAAATAGTGCAGAAAAATCCACTAGTCCTATTGAATCTGTAGAAATACAATTGTACGAAATAATGAGAATGATAAAACACTAGTAAAAGAATTAAGTGTTAGTAATGGCCAACTTTCAAATTTTTATACTCATTTGGTGATTGAATTTCAATGTATGTATCACTCGTGCCTAAAAATTTATACGGATTGTAGATACACTCGAACTATAATTTTCTATTTATCTTTTTTCCAGTTTTTTACTTTTAATTTTTTCCTTTGATGTCTCTTTGACAATTATCCTTTAGAGAGATGGGATGGTCTGATATTTTTAGTATTGTTGTTATTATTATTTGACGAAAATAAATTTTCCCTCACAACTGCTTGGACTTCGTCGTTCAAGAAGCAGTAGATAAAAGATACGAAAGTTCCCTGAAAAATAATATTCTTATAACTATTATCATTGTCATTGTCATTATCTTCATTGATTAATATTTCATAGTATGTATAATCTTACTTGGAAAGATGACTTAAGTTTAATGGATTGCAAGTAAATTAATGTAGGTTTTGTCTTGTCGATGCAGAACCACAAGCAGTATAGTAAGTTCTGCAATCCAAAGAGTAAGACGAGCATAAACGTGGCTCGCACCCATTTAGTGTATTTCATTTTTGTTTTTTGCTGCCGTTTGAGCGATAGTTTAATCTTTACGTACCAAACTCGAGATATTTGAAGAAAGAAAAAAAAAATTATCTGCCAAAGGATTTTATAAAATTGTTTTCGTTTATAGCTAAGAAAAACTTTTAATTAAAAAAATTGATACACTCACAGCAAAAGTCACAAATACTGCCAAGGCAATGAATATGACGGTAATGTCGTACTTTACCCAATAGACATCATTGAAGGAAGAATAAAGATGCAATATTATCCATGGAGTGGAGTATAAAGCTTTTTGAGCATCACATATCGTTCTTTGTCAAAGCTGCTTCATTGCCAAAATGTATGTTCTATGTCATCTATATATACACCACATTTACATAAATTGCTGTTTACAATATTAAGTCTATACAAGGCACAGTTGAGTGACGTATGGCCACTTCTTATTTGATTCAATGAAACGATGGCTTTGCGTGAAATGTTAAAATTAAAGAACCATGGTTTTAATCTAGGTTTGTGAAATGATTTGTAGTACCAAGTGCCTTTAGTTTCAAACATAGCTAACAAGCTCGACTCATTATACTTTTGACACATCTTTCTGAATCTAGTGATAAGATCAGTGGCACGGATTTTAACATTGAGGGGAGGCCCGTTATCCCCTGCTTATTTGGCTAATTTATTAACTTTTTCATTTCCTACTACACCTAAATGGGCAGGAATCCAAACTAATCGAAAATTCCTATTACGTTCTTGAGCCTCGTAAATTATAAGAAATTCGAGGGCTTTTAGTAGCGCTAAACATTCTGCTGAGAATATATTTTACTTTTATAACGTTAAAAGAAGTTGCTCCAACTGCAGGGGTAGGGGGACTACATTTGATCGTAAGAAAGAGGCGCGTAATACAAAAGCTATAATTGATAATAAAGTAGCTATAATTATGTGCAAGTAATAAATATTAAAAGTAGGTGTTTGCAGCTATAAATTTCGCGCGAATTTCAAACAACAAAATTCATTTAATGATCCGTTTTTTGTAAGGTATATCAGCCAAAGTAGACGCCATTCTCCGTATGATAACACCAAATCGGGGGGGTTTAAGTATCTATTAACAATAAGCAAACAAAAAACAGGTTTGCTGTTTAAATAAATGACTGATGTAGTCTTAAGACTATAATTTTGACGTTACTAAAGTGATTTTCGCATGTTTCGGTGTTCTTCTTGTAAGTTCTACCAATAATGAACATCAAAATTAACTATGAAGTCTTCTCCAAAGAAATAAAGCAATATTTGTTTCGTGTGGTTTATTTTAAATTTGTTGTTTTCTAATTTCGTGGTGAAAAAAATGAAGCACAATGAAACATCAACCTATTGTAGAGGAAAAAACACCGTTGGCGTAAGTAACGCAACCTTACCCAAGCGACTTGAACAGTATACTTGCGTATAATAAACTAAATAAGGATAATTTAATAAAAATACCTCAATAAACCTGTAATTAAATTACGGTAATGCTGTTCTCTTTCTAAAGCAACAAACAATCATGTTTATATAACGTCAAGTTTTTGTAAACTTTACGAGCCATTATGTGGGAAAATTTTTTGTCTCAAATTTATTTCACTTGGTAAAGTCAAACATCCTACAATACATTTTAAATATAACAAATCGCTAAATGCTGGATAATAATGTTGTTGATAAGAATAATAGCCAATTACCGACTTACTGAAAAAAAAGTTTCAATTCCTTACAGTATAAAAAAGATATGGTGTCCAAAATATAAATAGGCTTGTAAATCAACAGCTTAAATGCTACTGACATTTTGAAATAAATGGACATTTTCTGAATATGGACTTCTGATTTAAAAAAAAATTTTTCTTCTCAATTTTTTAAAGACATCTTCATTACAAAAATAATTATTGAAGATATTGTTACGTAGGATTATCGTTACTCGGGTGAGTCAGTATGATATGCCCAGCATATCGTACGTAACAATACAAAAAATTAAATTATATCCTGTGAATCGAAAAACGCTTGTAATGGTCAAGATCTTCGTTACGTTACAAATACATAAACACCTTTTTTTTTTAAACTGGAGAGAACACCAAAAGTATGGTTTTTTTATTAATTTCATTTCATTTTCGGAATTTATTTTATTTCAATTGAAACGTGATAATGAGTCTAAAATATGTATTAGGTGTAGATAACTTTTTTTGACAAGTTGGCGCTTAGTACGAAAATGAAGATCATACCGTTAAGCTGCTTAACCTTATAATGCACCAATAACCTTATGCACCAGGGCAGCTGCGGCTCTTTCGCCAATACTAGAATCGAAAGCCTTTACTTGCCAGCCACGCCTTCTCAGCTAAAATTTTATCTGCTTCGTGTTAAGCTTTTAAATCTTGTCGATTTTTTGAGTACGCTATATCATGCTCATTGCACGCCGCGTCTAGCGGATTTACTCCGAGGTCCCCTCTAACAAGACGCTTAGCAAGCTTAGTACCTGGACCACAGTACTGATATCCTGGCAAATGAAGCTCTACTGGTAAAGGATTCATGATTTTATTTACAAAACCATACCCTCTCATACGATGCATGATGATGCTGATTAGTCTTCAGAGGTTGGATCATGACTAAACGTTTAAGAAAATAAATTATGTATTTATAGTAGACAAACTCGTTGACAAGTAAAAGCTTAAGCTATATAACCGTTGTACTATTTTATTAAAAGATTAGTTGTAACTGATTACTCACACAGGATAGACATGGAGTTCAAAGAGCAACCCATAAAATTACAAGTTCCTAATTTTGACGCTATTGTTGAACAAAAAAAGCATTCAAATCGACATGGCGAACTACTCCCTGACAGTATTCGCGCGGTATTTTGCGGTCCTTCTAATTGCGGTAAAACTAATAGCTTATTAGCTCTAATCGTGCATCCCAATGAAGTTAAGTTTGAAAATGTGTACGTGTATTCAAAATCACTACATCAACCAAAGTACAAGTTTTTAAAAGAACTACTGGAGCCTATAGGGGTGTGAAATACTTACATTTCAGTGAACACGAAACTGTAGTCTCACCAGATGATGCTTTACCGAATTCTATAATGATTTCTGATGATATAGCCTGTGAAAAACAAGATACTGTAAAGGCCTTTTTCTGCATGGGTAGACACAAAAATTTTGACTGCTTCTATCTTTGCCAGTCATATACTCAAGTGCCAAAGCATATTGTAAGGGATAATGCCAATTTTTCAGTTTTATTTCGTCAAGATGAAGTTAATTTGAAGCATGCGTATGATGATCATGTTAACTCAGACATGCCATACATTCAATTTAAAACTTTATGCTCTAATTGCTGGAATGATGATAAACATAGATTCGTCGTTATAAACAAGGATAGGCAAATAAGTAATGGTCGCTATAGAAAAGGCTTTGATAATTTTGCTGTACATTAAGGACATACCTAGCGCAATCATTACAGTCTGTTGCAAGACATTGGATCATCATCATCGTGTATTAACAAGAGAAAGACGTTCTACGCCAGTTAGTGAAGGCGCGAGAGGCGGTTCAAGAAAAAGGCTGAAAAAGTACTTAGTGACACTTTCAAACCAATAACAGACCCTTGAATGAAAATTATCGCCGAAACAAAAAAACACAAAATAATAATAATGATTCTATTACTAACAATTATTTTTATAATTAAAACAATCAACAAAATAATTAAGTTGATAAAGTGAATCAACAAGAAACCAAGTACAAGTAGCACTCTGGGAGTGCAGGCAGAAGTGAAAACTTGAACTTATGGCGCGTTGGGCACTTTTTTGGGTGAGCATTTTTAGGTGCGCTCGCGACATGAGAAATTGTACATAAAAAATCAAGTTAATCAAAGCAATGTGGGCACTTTTTGAATGGACGTGAAGTATAATAATATAGAAACTATATTCGAAGGAAGTGGTTTTATTTAAATGAGTAAATATTAGTAAATAGTAAATACAAAATTTATCAATTTTTTTAACACAATATACCATAGCAGCAACACAAGTCAAATGAAATATTTAAATAAAAAAAATTTTCGTTTAATATTCATTTATAAAATAAATATAAAAAAATCTCAATCTCGTCTGTCGCGAGGGCACGAACGAATGCCCATGCAAAGACTGCGTATCAGCGACGATCAGCGTTGGTCTGAGCATTATTCCACGCTCACAGTTCATGCTTGATCGCACATAGTGCCGCTGACTAGATCCCACTGAGAACTACTTCGCGCGAGAATTCGAATTCAAAATCGTATGATTTTTTCAACAGACAGTAGGCGCGGAAATTCAAATTTGAAAGAATTCTTGGTATACTATTTATGTATGTAATCATACAACATTATCCAATATTTTTAGGCATTAATTAGCCAATACATACAAAGATTTCTTTCAAATTTGAATTTCTGCGCCTACTGTCTGCTGAAAAAATCATACGATTTTGAATTCGAATTCTCGCGCGAAGTAGTTCTCGGTGAGATCCAGTCAGCGGCGCTATGTACGATCAAGCATGAACTGTGAGCGTGGAATAATACGCTGCTGCGTATAGCATGCAGCGCTCTCGCATACCTATACACTCTGAGTATACATATAAGTATGTAATCTCGTCTGTCGCGAGAGCACGAACGAATGCCCATGCAAAGAGCGCGTGTAGTTTACATATATTATACATATACACGCGGAGTACATCTGTGTAAAATCTCGTCTGTCGCGAGAACGGCTGAAAATGCTCACCCACAAAAGTGCCCAACGCGCCATAAGAAGTTTTCACTTCAAAAACAGAGCGAAACTCAGTGATCATGATTTAACATTTGAGTCTGCCATTAGTGAAAGTGATGATGATGATACCGATTTAAATAATACTATTTAACATCAATCTCATGATTCTGTTCAAGTCAGTAAAAATTTATCAAATAATTTTTATTTACAAATACTCGATCAGAATCAGAAGGATTTACTAGATTTAAAGTATGGAGTGCGAAAATAAAATGAGTTGTACAAACTTGGGGATTCGCGAATAGAATTTGAAAATAATCACATCAAAATAGATAATTTAAAATATCCAATGACTCTGGGATTAATAGAGCTACTCATCAAAAAGCATCCTAATGAATCTCTGTTGACACAGGAGGATTTTGAAAAATACTACGTATTATCAAAAATATCAAATGTTAACAGAAAAGGGTTTAAAAAAAACGGAGCTATACGAACCCATAATAGTAATAAGTTTATTAAAATGATTGCTCCAATGTTCGATCTCACGGTTCGTAAAAAAAGTGGATCATTGCTACCTCATTATAAAACTGCTCGAATAATGCAACAAGTAGATTATACACATTGGGATGATCCTAATGAGTTAGTAGATCGTTTACGTTTATTAATAGCTGAAAAGTCGGCAGGAAATACAAGTCATGACAATGAAATTATATCAATCATCGAAGAGCTTCGTGAGGGAGGATATATATATTGATGCATGTAATCATTGCTTCAGTATCAAAATGAGTGTCAATGTATTCGGTCGAAAATTGGGTAGGATTGAAGGTGGTAGCCAAGGTCCTCCCGGTATTGGATATAAACTTACCGCAGATGGACAGTATGACTTAGACAATAAAAGGCTGTGCAATGTTGGAACACCAAAACAGCCTCGAAATGCTGTAAGTTATGCTTACTCAATTGAAGTAATTAAAAGACTTGAAAACAAAATAGATGAATTTCGAATTTTTATATACAACTTGCAAAAAAGATTCCCATTTATTCAAGCTGATTCAAAAAACTTAAACCTAGACAACTAATACATGGAGCAAATAGTTAAGGAACTTCATAAGGCAGCTAGGCGTAACTGTCCTCGCCGAAAATTCAACATACGTGGCTTAGACGAAACTTGGCAAGCAGACGTTGTAGAGATGCAACCTTACGCTTCCGAAAACAAAGAATATCGGTATGTGCTCACTTTAATAGATGTTTTCTCCAAGTACGCATGGGCTGTACCTGTCAAGAAAAAAACTGGTGAAGAAGTAATTGCAGCAATTCATTCGATATTGAAAAAAGGACGGGTGCCCGTGAATATGCAAACTGATCGTGGAAAAGAATTCTGTAATGCAAACGTCCAAAATCTCATGCAGAAATATAAAATAAATTTATACTTAACGTACAGCAATCTGAAAGCGTCTATATGCGAGCGATTCAATCGTACTTTAAAAGATTTGATGTAGAAAAAATTTAGTTTTCAAGGCAATTATAAATGGTTGAATTTGTTACAAACGTTAATTAAATTTTATAACAATAAAAAACACCGAACAATTGGTTTGAAACCAAAAGATGTTGTGGCTGAAAATAAAGTTCAAATTTTGGAGAAGTTAAAAAGAAAATGTGAAAATAGCAGTAAGTCTAAGCCTAAATTCAAAATTGATGATAAAGTACGAGTGAGCAAAACCAAACAAACATTTGAAAAAGGATATACGCCAAATTGGTCAACGGAAATATTTACCATCACGCGAGTAGCAGCAACCAATCCAATAACGTATCATCTCAAAGATTACCAAGATCAACTTATTTCTGAAGGTTCTACGAGCAGGAGCTGCAGAAAACAAAGCATCCAGATACTTACCTAGTAGAAAAGGTCCTTCGAAGAGGTGGGAATCAAATTTTTGTCAAATAGTTGGGGTTTGACTCCAGTCATAACAGTTGGATTAATAAAAATAAATTATGAAAAATATTCAAGTAGAGATAATTTTTTCTTTTTAATGTTATAAGAAGATGTGTAGTTTGAATAAATAAACACTTAATTGTAAAATCTATGGTTATTTATTTTTTATAATATTCACAAATTTATGCATACGAAAATATAATATGATCACCATTGTATATTACGAACAATTTAAACTTATTCACTGCTTCTAATAACTCATTGAAAAACTCTTCATTTTCCAACAAAGCAGTACATATTTTGTTGGGTAGGAAAATTTGAAATTCGTCTGCCAGCTCAGCGACTATCTTCAATCCATATTTGGTTTTCACTTTTTTAAGCTTAGTCACCATGTAATTTTGATCTGGTACCATATCAGTAACTTTTCTCGTTGGGAGAAAGTTATTGCTGGCAACCTTATTCAATGCTGCGAGATCCATCTGTAACATGTTTATGAAAAAGAAAAAATGATTAGCTTAGACAATTATGCAAGTATTTTTCATGAGCGTGTCTGTTTACTAACCTTCGATACATCGTGGTTTTTTACACAAGAATTCGCTTGAAGATGATGGTGATGTCAGCTTCCGTTCACTAAGTTCAATCCTATTTGAACCTCTGCTTGCGGGTAGAATGAGCTAGTCTGGTTTGGACAGCTCCTTATAATGGGCTATCCCCTCTACTATCACCTGTGATCCATCAGTCAACACTTGCTCTACAATTGTTGACTGAGCTATGGCTTCTTCAATATGATTGGATCTCCCTTCCTCTAGTGGTCCTTTCCTCTCGTTGGCTGCTTCCACCTCCAATATGCTAAAATGACCCCACGGTAGGGTATCTGTAATACTGGGCTGCAAATATCGTTTGTCATCATGCGCACCAAATACAATTTTTGTTTCTCTCTCGGTTAAGAGCTGATGATGGCCTGATCTAATATTTTTTTGCTGACGCGTCATACTAATATTTTCACACAAGCATGTAATGTAGTCATCAAAAGTTATCGTAGCTTTCACAACAAAATTTCTAATGCCTTTGGCTTTCTTCATTGAATTTTGATCTTGAATTTTTACACTGTACATTTTGCTCCTAAATCCTACGAATTCTAACATGACTTTTCCATTACATTCGTCCTTTATTAGACCAACAATTTTTTTATTCTCGAGTGGTAAATTAAATTCATTCTTTGAATTATAGTCTGACGTATCGAATTCCTCAATATTTTCACGCATAACATTATAAATATTTTAGTTAGTTATTTCATACACAAGACTATCAGTGTCTGTGTACAAGAGTTTACAATCATCATTCATTTTACTTTTCATAAAATGATAATAAAATTTATGTACAAGTGTCTTTAATAGATCCAACACAATTAATCCCACATACACCGGTTTTTCAATGCATATATCAGTGCACAACAATTGTATAGCTACAAGCTCTTCGTTAAATATGTTGCAACTATGAAAATTTGGTCACGCAATATAAGCCTCTGCACTATATCTACCATTCCACTTATTGACAAGTTTAACATCAATGCGTTTGCGTTCATTTTCCATTGTTTTTCCATACACAGCGTTGTTGAATAACTTATATAGCATCTTCTCAAACTCATTTTTCGCATTCTGACGCTTTTTACTGTTTAAATCTATGTATTTTTTCAACCATAAACTTTGATTAAACTGTATTGTTCTATGAATTCTTGTTATACAGAGCCCATGACTTACAGCTTGCTTAAGTGCACGATAATGGATCACATAACGGTTTTTATCATACAGCGTAGTCATTAATTTTTTTTGTTTGGAACCTGGAGGTGACATATTCTCAGCACAGAATGGTAAGTCCTTATGAGCATTGTGAAGAGTTTTTGGATATTCAAGATCAACTTCGAGTATATAGCCGATGTCAGCATCATCTGCCACGTTCACAATACACACAAACAATTACTTATTTTTCTTTGCCGTACCACATGTAAGAAGATTATCCAACTCAATAGTGCAGCATCTACCACAATCTTACTTTCGTATAATTGAGTATTTGGTCTGTCAGTTAAATAAATAATTGGCACACAAATGAATTACAAATTATTTATTACATAAAAATAGCTATTTTACAAAAAATATATTCTATTACAATATACATTTATAAAAAGATATTTTGTAGAAATTATCCTTAATATAATTTATTTCTTACAAATTTCCCAATTTGGAGACTTACGATTTGAATTCATCCGTAATATTAATTTCAAACTTTCGCTGGCTACCTCTTCAATATTTATTTTCTCATTTTCTTGATAGTTTTTAAGTATGGACTTTTTTTTTCTCTGCTTTTAATATTTTTCGTTTTTTTGCAGCTTCTTGTTTTAACATTTTTTCTTTTAATTTTATTTTCTCCTCAACTATTTTTTTTTTCTCGTATGATCATTTTTCTTATAGCATTTTTAAGTGCTAATTCAACTCTTGTCATCAGAATTTTAGTATCATCTTCAGTCCATTCTTCTTCTTCTAAATTATCTGATAGTATTGATACCATCAAAGACAAAGGAGAAGAACAAGACAAGAAGACTGTTGAGCTGATGATGATGATGGTTGAGGTGTTGAATATGCGGCAGGTGCATCTTCCGCTGTTCTCGTTGTGCTCGGCATCGATATTAAAACGCTCTCCTCCTCCTCCGAAGGTGTTGGCAACAATTCTTTAAAATCCCAGTTTTGATCCAGCCACCACGAAGCTGATTGTGACAATGATGGCTGGAAATCTATGAGGCAATCTAGCCAATCAGACTGCGTTACCTGCATATATTCTCCATTTTCTGTAAACGAAAAATTATTAGAAAAGACATTTAGAATAATGTAATAGTAAAATTATATTTTTACCATTTTTTACTGCTGACATCATGGCTTCAAAATTTTCTTCAGCTGCAGTATCTAAGGAACTTGCGTTTTCTGCTGCTGCGGCTGCTGCTGGAGTATCTTGGGAAGTTGAGTTTTCTAATGTTGATGGTTCCTCGACTGTCAGCTCTAGTGCTGGTATTTCCTGGGGTGGAACTTGTACTACCTCGCCCATAGCGTCAAAATCTCTAGCATAAACTGCTAGAGCTCGTCGCAGAAGTCGTTCATGATACCTCCTGATGTCAGAAGCTTTTGTCTTCTTAACCATTTGAAAACTGTAATGCAAAAATTATTAAAGTTAAAAAAAAAATTTGAATCATAATTAAACCATGCAGCGCAAAAAAATAGACTTTTTAGAACTTGACATCAATTCTACGTCGAGCGAAGAAGAAATACAGATTAAAGAGTCGTTTAGCATCATTTCTGTGCTAAGAGTAGAAAAGTATTGTAAAAGAACTCGGAATCACTTCTGCGCCGAGTGAAGAAAAAATATATTTAAAGAGACTCTCAACATTATTTCTGCGCTGAGAGTAGAAAAGTAGTAAAAATAACTCGGAATCATTTTTGCGCCGAGTGAAGAAAAAATATATTTAAAGAGACTCTCAACATCATTTTTGCGCTGAAAGTAAGAAAAAAGGTAAAGACTCTCGAAATCATTTTTATACCGAAAGTAAAACATGCAAAACTCTCAGTATAGTTTCCACGTTGAAAGTGAAATAAAATGAATCAATTGGAAATTGTGCTTACCTTATAAATGTTAATTACTTGTATATTCTTCAATTGCTGCACACGTATTCACTTTTCACTTGTATGCACCTTTGCTCTGAACTTAATCACCTTTGAACTGCTTCGCTAACACTAAATAGTAGAGTAACCAGGTCACTTAACTAAGATTAACTGACCTCTTCCACATTTCCTTGGTACAAAGTGAGGGGTGAAATATAGTTTATCCTTTTCTAATATTTTTCATCCAATGAAAATTTTTCTATTTCAAAGTTCGGAAAATAATAGGACCATGTGAGACAATAAATATAACTTTCTCTTTCTAATCCTTCTTCACATCACCGAAATCCACATTTCTCACGTAGAGAAAATATTCAGGAGGGCTGAGTTTTCCCCCTCTTACTCAGGAACAAGTTGTCTGATTGGATGTTGCAAATTTTCACCGTGAGAGTGCATATGCATGTGTCTCATCTCATGGACATATGATGGGGGTAATTTTCTACCTTTTTTCGGAGTAACTCTTCTAAAGTGAATATAAGAGAGATCTTGGACTGTGAAAATTCAGTTTAAAAAATCATCGCAAGCACGACCAGAACAAGATCTGTACCGCACTTTTGTGACATGGACCTGTTACAATTGGAAAAGGTAAAAGACATTCTTAATCATTGGTCATTGGAAGAAGAAGAAGAAGAGATGGTGCATCTAACGGCTTGCTCTCCGAGTCCGGCTCCATCGCTGATATTTTCACTATCATCTCCAACAAACTCCTGGAGAGATGAGTTTGAACAAATGTTTGAGGAAGCGCAACTCGTTGTGGCTTCCAGTGGGTCATTTCCAACAGAAGCAGAAGCAGTGGCATCACAAGTTTGCCATGAAAAACAGTGGTATCCATTTGTTGGTGAGTACATAATATATATTTAGACTGAACATTAGTCTTAATATGTAAAATTTTATAATAATATGTAAATTTTATAATAATATGTTACATTTCTTTAACAGATTTTGTAAGAGATCTGTTAACTTTGTCTCCAAGACAATATTGCTCTGTGGATGGTGAAGTAGAACCACAAGTAGCAGAAGTAGTCGAAGTCGACTACTATCCTTGCATTGGTGAGTTTTTCTAATTTTTCTTTTTTCTACTTGAATAATATTAAAATTTTTTCTTCTATTTTCAACAGACTTCGAAAGAGATCTTGAATGTTTTTCTACTTAAATAATATTAAAAAATTTTTTTTCTATTTTCAGCAGACCTCGAAGGAGATCTTGAATGTCTGCCTCCAGATCCATTTTGTCCTGCAGTGACCATGTCGGTCGAAGATACAACTGCAATGTCTCCAATTTTTTTATGTATAAATGAATTGGAGGTACTCACTACAGCAAAAGTATCTGAGTCAGTAGAAGTTATTGACTTATCAACAACACCATCGGCCGTCATACACTCACGGCCAGCAGATGTGTCTGACTCAATACCAATTATTGATTTGGAGTTGAAACTTCCAACTCCAATTATTGATTTGGTACAGTCACTGGCAGCAATCAACCGTCCACCGATTCGATTGATAGAATTGTCACCTTCACCTCTAATGATAGATGTGGACGTAGACTCGTCACCTGAAGTGATCTGCAAAATAACATGGGTGAAAAAGAGAAAGAGGACGACTGAAGTGTTCGAGCATCCTCAGAAGAAAGTATGTCGTGCACTTGACTCTGATGAATAGTAAAATTTTATTAGTTTATTGTAGTATAGTAAGTTTATTAAAAAATGTCTTTTTATACTTTTAATATATGTAATTTTATAATACCTTAGTGTTTATATCTTCTTTTGTACATACATTTTTAATTTTGTTAAATATAAATTATAAAAATAATGATAATATGTTATACCTTATTTTTCTTGTAACTCTTAAACTTTATTTGCCTAAAATTCCTAGATAATAATATCTTATACAAACACACAAAATAGTTCAATTGTAAATGTATTCAAAAGAGAGTTAAGCTTCCAACATAGATTTTACCTTTTAAACTTCCTTTTCTTGTAAACTCGTCAAAAATTTTTATTTTCTAAATTTCTTCAAATTCTTTACCCAGAAATATCGTACACACAATAGTATTCAGTAGAGACGTGTGCTGAAAGATAGTTAAGATTTGAACAAAGATTTTAACTTTCTAAGTTTCAATATCATGTATAGTATACAAATTATTATTCTCAAGAGGGCTCTATACATCATAATATTTGCTCAAATATACTCTCCACAGGTATGGGGTACTCTACGGAAAGAGAGAAAGAGCTTTGCACATCGTCGTAGCATAGTTATACAAAATATGCAACTATCACTTGCACACCTGCACAAGATTCCACAAACTCAAGCAGCGCATGCGGCGGTTCATCAAGTAACAGCAGCAGTTCGGGGGGTATTTGGAGCATAGTTGCGACACCTCGGGGCTACTCGAGCGTAGTTGCCACAGTTCGGGGCTGTTTGAGCATAGTTGCCGCAGCTCGGGGCAGCTCGGGCCACAGCTCGGGGCTGCTCGGACATACTTGCCGCAGGCAAAGAGGGGCAAGTTCAACCGCCTGGCGGTTGTAGCACAGCTGGGCTAGAACCACCACTGTTCACCTACTTTGGCTAAGTGACATCTATGATATAGCTCAAGTTAACATCTCTGTTTTTCCAAATGATTAATAAAGTAACCCTAAGACTTTGGAAAATCAACATCAGAATCTTATCAACCATGGCATTTTCCACGTCTCAACTCTATTATTAGGTCGTTTTATTCGAAAAGATAAATATGCGTATTAAAAATTTACCTAGCTATCTACTTCTTGGACTATAATATCTTGGAATTTCTTTTGTTTTTAAAGTCACTTTCCTTCAATGATCGATTACGTTTCCCAAATTTCACAAAGACTGCTTTGACGATACTATCTATCCTTAAAAGTAAATTCTCTCTATTTGTGCATGTTCCTTTTAGACATGATATTTTGATTTAATTTAATTTAATTTAAATACAAAACCGTGTTTGTAATATCTGTTTCTAATAAAATTAAATTTCTATATCAGAAGGTAGTTTTCACTTCTATTCTCTGAATGCCAAAATTGCACAAATATGTTGTGACTGTATCGGTTAGAACTATAATTTTTGACTAAGATTGTTATGGAAGACAAATGTCTATACTTTGATAAGCTTAGTTTTCTTCAAGATATAGCACACACTGGTAGAATTTTGGTTCTATTACGTATTCGTGCATCAATGTTTTTATCTATCTGTAGTATGGATATAAGGTGGTAACAAAAAAATAGTATATATGGTGATGAATGATTTCTCTGGAAATGTTACACTCTTTTTATCTTTGAAAGTTACCTACTGCAAAATGTATTTTCTGACATTGATACTAGTCATACTTACAAGTATTGCTGTGATTTTTTGTACATAGTAGGCATGGTAAGAAAAGATTACCGGAAATTATTGGAGCAAGTTAGTAAGACAAGGTCCCTTCTCCGTTATAGAGATTTTTTGAGCTATTAAAGTAGGTGCTTACATCATTTTAAAAAATTATTAATTGTTAAGTGGTAGATTTTTATATGCTTCAACTTTTTTTATCACAAAAATACAAAGTCCTTCTATGAAGTAATCTTGCCTCCACACTAGCAAGATAATAGTTTTGATATTACAATAACAGCTTGTGTTACCAGAAACCTGCTGCAACTCCTTCAAAACCACTCTCTTCTTAAATGGAAGATATTTTGCCTCTTAGCGGTCAGGGGTAAAAGCAACACCAGCTGGGCTACAATATCTTTTGCACATGACACTCGTTTAACGCTGTTGACATGTACAACATATTATCAACAGAATAAGCAGTGTCTACAGAAATGTAAGTGCACTTTTCCTTTTTTCTTGCCCATTAATGTTAAAAAACATTTCTGGATAGACAGAGAAAATTACGCAGTTCTTGAAATTTTTCAAGAGCGTAAAAGAGGAAATGTTGTCATTGTTATTTATCGTACCTAATAAAAAAAATAGGTCTACAATTAGTAGGTTAATAATTGTGTATACAAGAAAAAACTATATTGACCGTGACCAAAAAACCGATCACCCAAAAAAAAAATATCATTTGAAAAAGAAACTTCTAGTTTTTCATTGCTTTTTGTCTCTGAGAAGTTTCGATAAAAAATGTAGTAGTGCTATTTGTCTCATAAGTAAAGTTAAGTTAAGTTTTTAATACATTCTAAAGTCTGTATTGATTATCGAGTTATTGAAAAAACAAGAAGAAAACTTTTCGTAATTAATGAATGATGATAAATGATGGCTGACAGTGTCCACAATTTCTTGGCAATAAGAAAAGGATGAAAAGGGTGGAGGCGTAAGAAATTTTATGGTTATAACGGTATGAGTATAGTTAAATCTGCGTTTCATCATAATAAACTGAAAAATCAATTACAAAAAGCTAGAGCCATAAAAATCTTTTAATAACCCTATCAGATAAATCTAAACTTCAGTGGTACTAATAATATCAGTAAAGTATAACTGCCCCTCTAAACGTATAAAGTTATAAATCGAAGAGGTCTGCAGGTCGTCATGTTGTTATTTAAGACTTGAGAAATGAACAAAAAATTGCCATAATGCACTTTTAAGGTGGAATACTGGACTAACTAGAATACTAAAAATCTCTCAAATTTGGTAATTATGTAAATGAAATGTGTCTTATTCATTTGCAATAAAAAAAACTAGGGTCAATAGCTTGATTTTTCAGGAAATCGCTACTAGAAACTCACCAATTTAACATGCAGTCTAATGGGATTCATCACTAAAACGACTATAACTCTGAAAGTAAATGATAAACTTTTACAAATAAAAATGGAACTTGTACCTGTTTTTATAAAATCTTATAATTATATATAAAATCGTTATAAATAATCTTTTAGAATTGTAAACATTACATGTAAACCAGTATTAGAAGAAAAGTGATTTATCGTGATCTGCTCATGCGGAGATTGAAATGATTAGCTTTCATTATTTTTTTTATCCATATTTAATAACTTTTAAGGCAGATAAAACTCAGAAATTTCAATATTTTATATAGGGATTCAATTACCATAACATTCAACAAATAATATTTTTCATAATGCATAGAACCTTGAAGGGCCCCTCGCTTGGTATTGCACTAAACTTCCAAGCCACCTTTATTAACTCCTGTTTATATAGTTGAACAGTCATTTTCAAAAAATTTGTTCAGCTTTAACGAAAAAAATATTATTTAAAACAAGTCAAATATTGCACATTTGAGTCAACCTAAACAATTAACTGTTTTTTAATTTTTTTGGAACTAAAAAAATATTGCTTTTACGGAACCATATTTAACTAAGTGTACAACTAAAAATATTAATAAAATTTTAGACATCTTGGTAGTAAAACAAACAAAATCTATTTTAATAATATGGCATTACATTTCTTGATTAGAACATTATGATTGATCAAAAGCATGTGCGGTATGAAAAGTTTTTCGTATTATGGACGCCAGTCTGTTAATAATTTTTATAAATTTAAATTTATTTCTTGTCATTGTAAATCGTTTTTCATTAAATATGTATTAATTTGAATTTAATATATTTACACTATTCCATTACAATATATAATTTAAGGGGCGAAACGTTCTATAGACTCCATTAAACACGAAACATGGGTAATAGGTATGGATACTTTGCATATTTTATGACCCTCCAGGAGATAATTAAAAAGGAATAAGGACACGATAGAAATATTCTTGGTGTCAGCAATGCTAGTGCTTTCACGCGAGCTATTTCAAAAAGGTTTTTGGGTGCTCACGAAAGGTGTACCCGAACGGAAATTGTAATTAGGCGATCAGTAGAGCCTATTTAGGCTGCCTCTTTTGCTAACTGAGGTCCTAAATTGTCAGCGTCAGGTGGCGTTTGGTAGGCCCTAAGTAGGCTGCCTCCATTGACGTAACATAATTAACTTTCAATGGATAAATATAGATGTGTACATATGAGAATACACAGTGTATTATAATTGAACAAAAGTCATGCTTTATTTTAAACGAATCATATTTTATTTCTTCATGAAAATTTTTCATCACGGCATTGTTGATCACGTGTAGTTGCAAAAATGTAAAATTAAGATAAATAGAAATTTATATAGACAAAGATACAAATGTCACCTTAAAAATATCTCTCATTCACAATTGATATTAAGTTTACAATATGAACATGTGATTCGTGAGTTAATTCTGAGGAACTATTAAATAATCACCAAGAAACTAATACAAAAGAAATGCTTTCACTGCAGTTTACTTTTCTTTTATGCAAAAACATATTGATTTAATTAAATGACAGATGAACTTGATTTGACGGTGGACATCTAAATGACAGTGTACAAGCTGTTGAATGTTAAATTTCATAATCTTAGTAAGATTTTCAAATAGTTTTTATTGATATTTTTTGAAGCAACAATTAATAATTCTAATTTAGTACTTTGGAAAACTTTGTTTAGTTGACAACAAATTTAATGTTGATTGATTTTGTAAGTCTCATATGTATAAAAAGACTCATTAATTATTTGTATAGGAGTCAATGAAAGACACTTGTAACTTGTGTACCTGTATAATTTTATGCGACGTTTACACTGCAACTGTAGCTGATATCTCTATATATACTATTCGAAAAGTAAGATAAAGGTAGGTTATGTAGGCTGCCTAATAAGTACCTCACGCACGCCTGCTGACGCGCTTCCTTGTGCCCTCAGTAGGCGGCCTAAGTAGGGCCTCACGAACTAGAGAGGCAACCGACTTTCATTTTTGTTTGGGTACTTATCTTGTGCTCCTAACGACAATTCCTTTTCACAAGGGCTAAATGTTCTCAATGTTGTCTTATCGATAATTCAACGGTGATTATTTTAATCACAAGATTGTGGTCTGTATGATCTTTGAAAAAAAAAGTAGAAGAAAGGTGTGAAACATATAGATGAAAAGATGAAATTAAGGCCACGAGCCAAAAAGTCATTATTACTACATTCATTCATATATAGGTACCAAAATCAAACATAAGATAGAAGTACTCCAAAATTAGAGTTACATTTGTTGTTTATTGAATTTTGCCAATCTTAAAATATTACAAAAGAAATTTATCTCTTACGATAAAAAACAAAGCAAGTCTTATTCGACATAAGTCTATTCGCTTGGTTTTGATACAGTTACAGAAGAAGAACAGTGATCTATAGAAAATGAGCCTACCACTCACTATCGACTCCTTGCTGGAACTGTCAGTCTACGCTTATTCTCCTCGACGCTTCGCTTTGCTTATTGGACCGCCTATTCCGCTATGATCACATGATGTCAAATGTAATATGTATGAGAAGTTCTATGTGGGTACAATGATTTTAAATATATAGGTTTTTTAAAAGGTTTAATACAGTACAATCACAAAATTCTGTTACAATGCCAATGAATCTCATAAACACGCATCTTCATTAACGTTAATAAAAGTTTGAGTTTTTCACTCGTCACAGTTGAAGTACTGCAAAATCATTTCATCATTCTGGACAATACTGGTTCGGCACCAGATCGATTTGCAGTGCTGGGTCAACAAAGGGTCTTCATTTTGATTGGACGACGATGGACATTCGGATTCAGAACTGACATGAGCACACGCATGTGACGTGACAGTACTACTTGCACTGGATTTAAGGTAATTCATTGACCTGATCTCCGAAAGTTTCAATCCCGTTTGGATTTGTTGACAGGTGTGTATCGAAAGGGCACTATTTTCCGCAAAAGCTTGATGATACACATTGCAAATAAGGGGATCTTTACCCACGTGGATCAATAAGTGTGTCTTCAATTGATAGAGGTATTTAAAAGCTTTTTGGCATACGTTGCAAACATGGGGTTTTTCACCCGTATGTATAAGCATGTGCGAAGAAAGATAGTGTATATGCCTGAAAGCTTTTTGGCATACGTTGCAAACATGGGGTTTTTCACCCGTATGTATAAGCATGTGCGAAGAAAGATAGTGGCTATGCCTGAAAGCTTTTTGACATACGTTGCAAACATGGGGTTTTTCACCCGTATGTATAAGCATGTGCGAAGAAAGATAGTGTATATGCCTGAAAGCTTTATGGCATACTTTGCAAACATAAGATTTTTCACCAGTATGAATAAGCATGTGCAAATGAAGAGCGTATCTATACCTGAATGCTTTTTCACATACTTGGAAAACATGGAATTTTTTACCTGAGTGAATAAGCATATGCGAATGAAGACGATCGGTACGTGTAAAAGCTTTTTGGCACACTTTACAAACATGGGGTTTTTCACTTGAGTGGATAAACATGTGTGAACGAAGAGTTGACATATGTCAAAAAGCATTTTTGCACACTTGGCAATTATAGGGTTTTTCACTCAAGTGGACAAGCATGTGCGAACAAAGAGTTGACGCATGTCAATTTGGCACACTTTACAAACATGCGGTTTAACACCCGAGTGGGTAAGCATGTGAACTGCCAGATATCTGTTGGAGCTAAATTTTCGCAAACATATGGAACACTGGAAAAGCTTTTTGCTCGTGTGCGTGGCCATGTGTTCCGTGAGTCCAGCTGCACAGGTAAAAGTCATTTCACACGTGCTACAACGATGATTCCATACTCTTGAGGAACTAGGATCTTCGGCCATGTTTAGGTGAGGAATGTAACGTAAAAATAAACTGTCAGTTTCAATGAACAGTAATGTGACTGTAAATTAAAAAAATTTCTTATTAAGTACATCGTATCCTGTAGAAATATTTAATAATTTAAAAAGGTTAAACAAGATATAATTGGCTGCAGTTTTTTATTTCGAATCAAACTCACCTTCTAAGTGTCATCAATGTCGAATGGTTAGAACGAATAACTATCCAACAGCACTGGTTGAACTGATTATGTAGACTACTTATTCACAAAAATAAAATGTTCTTGTACTTAAAAATTTACCTAAAAAATCACTTCGCATTTAACGTGTGCCAAATATATACTCGTATTCATGTACGGAAACATGTATATTGGTTATTGATTAGTAAATAGTTGATATTCTTGAAGATTAAAATTATATACCTGACTATTACAACAACGAAACTACAATTAATGCCGTCGTGTCTCTAAAAAGTCAGTGCACTAACTAAGCAAGAATAGTTTCCACTAGCATCGCACACCTCTAATTAGTTTATAATACATCGTTCATTACATATTAATGATCATAAACTTTCTAAGCTTACCACTTTTATGTGTAACCCTTCAAACAGCCCATACTTATCATCTCATCAAGAGCTAAGCAATTCTGTGCTAACTTTTTTTAGGTTACAGTTGTGTCAAAAATTTAGAACATGTATAAGAATTATCAATTATGATGGATTAATTATTTTAGATGCAGTTTTTTTCATGATAGTGCTCATTGATGCATAAAAAATGTAACTTGTAGTAATAGATACAAACGTGTTTACTCTTTAAAAGTAGGAAAGCAAAAGGCAGGGAAGGAGACAAACAAGGTTTGGGGCGCTTATGCATAACCTTACGTGAAAATAAAACTATACGTGACGATTTTAGTACGATTAAGAATACTTTATGAGACTGAATATTGCTTTATCATCGTAAGTAAAATGACTAGTCTTAAAATAATCAAGCACCACAAGTGAAGATAAACACCAGTAACAGAGTATACAAGGTCAGTAGTGAAAAATTTTACCACAACACAATATTATAATGTTTCTTGGCATTATACTACATTAAAATAATCAATGGTTTGGAGTTGACGATGACATTGTTAAAAAAAACAGCCGATAGAATATGCTTAAAATATTTATACTTTCATTCTAGATCGCAAAAGAACATGAACTTTTGACCAGAAATTCTGTAAAATCTGATATAAAAAACTACTTTATACTAATAGTGAAAATTTGTGCGAGTAACTTCGAGGTTATTACCTTATAATTTCCAAATTGAAGATTATTACAGCAATACTTAATTATTAATAAATAATTAGTTATCCATTACAATTTCCGTTTAACATGAAAATTTTCGTGAAAATTTTTAGCAGTGCAAAGTAGTTAAATCAAATAACCTTAATATACAAGCATACGTTAACATTTAAATATATCATAGGTTCCTTAATATCCCACTGTCCTCATATGCAATTTACTAAGCCAATTTTTAATCGTGCAAAGAAGTGATGTTAATGAGAAGTTACATAAATTTTCTGGTTTTTCACTTGTTAATATTTGTAAAGAATAATTAATATTAATGAGTTTACGAAATATTTAATTCAATATTAAAAATGTAATCATCCACCGAAAAACTAAAAAAACTATTCCGGCAAGTTATGTCATACGTCTTGTATAATTATAAAAAATCTAAAATACTAATCATTTCTTCCAGAAGTCTGACGTTAGTGGTGTAATTTATTTTGTTAATCTCAAACAATTTATTCTATGTAATTATTTCAATTAAAAAACAATTATACATATAATACTTTAGCTCAAAAAACTCTGGTCAAATGTTTCGATTTCGTTAGAAATCATGTTTCATGAATTTACATTACTTCTTAGCAAATGAAAAAACTAAAGATTTATGTAATTTTTGATTGATATCACTTTATTGCAAAATTGAAAATCGACCAAATATCTTGCGTCTCAAAGTAGTGAGATATCAATACATATTGAAATATCAACTTTCTTATAAATTTTAAGCTTTTCTGTAAGTTGTTGATTAAGTTGTTGATTTCACCTTGAATTTCACCACTTTAGAAAGCTGAAAGTACGATCGAAAACTTTTAATTTGATGAAAAATATTAATTAATAACTGCTTCATTATAAATCATTAAATAATTCTATCATCATTTTCTGTTTGAAAATAATGAGATAATGACCTAATTATATATTATAAGCATGATTTTTTACATTTGTCAAATACTTTTACTCTTTCAGGTAAAATATAATTGGAGAATATATTTTACTTTAACGACTTTACAAATCCTTTCCCGTTGAATTTCGAAAAAAATTATCACTTGTGTGCCACCACAAATTCATTGCAACAGCCACTTTATACTCCTCATACCAGATGAACAAATATGTTGCTTCATACACTAGTGCGTAAAATCCCATGTTACACCACGTCTTAGAATCCGGCGTCCTAGAATTTACATTTTTTCAACATGTAGTGTGCAATCTCGATTCAAGCACTGTGCACAAAGTCATAACTGAGACCTACATTTTTTATAATCCAAATGATTCTTATTAAGAAAGGTCAATCGCTAAGAGAATTAACATCAGTATATTAGTAATACTTTGGACAGAGATTAATTAGTGCATGAAAAATCTTTGATTAAAATTTTAAGTCCCTTTATGGCTTACAAAGTGAGATGTTGATAATTTCATTGTTGAACTGTTAACGTGCAGTCTTATGAGAATCAGTACTGTTCTGATACATAACCTGCAATATCTGGATAATCGACGTCAAGATTTGATTGAAAATTTTTTTGAAAATAGCTAAGATCTTGGTAATTACGTAGCTACAGTCTCATCTTCACTCGTAGCTCATGGAATGAGCAATAAATTAGTATATAAAATAATTTTCCTTCAACAGCTGCCGTTAGTACGTCACGTTATATGTGTATATATTGTCATGCAGGTTACATTACTGCTGATCCTATGCGTCAAAAAAGTTAGGTACGAGTGAACTCCCTTAATCAAAATATATTATGATAAAAGGCTGAAAGGTAATGGCTCAAGCAGCCCATGGCACTCCTAAAATTTCGTAATGATATGAACAATCTCTTTTGTAATTCTTTAACAGTATGTTATGAGAACAGAAATTCGAGAAGAAAATGAAATACGAACACACCACCGCAAAATATATGTTAGTATGCTGGCAACTCAAGAGTGCGAAGAAAAGACTCTTTTATTTTCCAGTTTACACTTGTAGCTTATGACGTAACTTATCGACTTTCCTCTGAATATGGCTAAAAAAACTCCATAAAAATCTACCTTTACATTTTTTATCTTAATGGCATCGTTGCTTTATTTATCTCTTTTATTGTGCATTAGTCAGTTAGCTGCTCTGCTGTCAATTGTTCATAATTATTAGTCAATTTTACCTGCTAAAAAAGTTCTCATTCACTAGCGTGGAAGGAGCCCTATGAGGTAAGCTTTGATATCAGTACAAAATAAAAAAATATACATTTTAACACAACATACATTTAAAAAAACACATTTTCATGGAATATCCTTGTGACGAGAAGTTTAATTTTGTTCAACTCTATTTTACGCCATCGACTCGCTTTCAGTTCAAAAGCTCAATGTCGCAAAAAACAGATAGGGCTGGCAAAGGAGCCTTAACCTAGATCGTTCTTCAAAGTGTCAAACTCGTTTTCCTTCCATAGACGAGTATTAAAAAAATGAAGCCCTTGATTTAAACTAAGAGCTAATTTTCTCCGTTGTGTTTACAGTATACCTGTACTGTCTCTCTATTTCTTTCTCCTATTCTAGTTTTTTTACGCAAAACTGCGTTCACAAACAAAGGATAACGAAAGTTTATTTACTCGCAGAGTCGATTAGTCGAGCCAATGAATGATCGTGATCGAGTGCTCATGTACCATTAGCCTCGTTACTTACTTCTCCATCGGGTGCTTTTTTATTTTGTACGTCTATACAAATTATCTTAAGCATGAATACCAAAGTTTGACTGTATTTTGTCCGACTAAAACCATCTAAGAAAATGTATTGTTTTGTAATCACATCAAAGTTTTGCACTATTCATTTACTTTTCTTTTTAGAGAGTCAATCACTGATTGTTGAAATTCATAATCTTTTTTTGCTCAAAGTGACGAGGGGGGTTTTTATACTTTTTCGAAAGGCTAGCCCACGCAATGTAACGTGACTACTAAGTTCGCACATTCTGATGGCTCAGCAGTTTTAGAACTGTTTTTTCCTAATTGGAATTTATTTTTTCGGGCCTGCCTACACATTTCGTTGTTTTACTGATAGAATGAGTAATGGCAAGTGCTATTTGACTTGATAAGAATAAATATGCGAAGAGTAAATAAAGTTAGGAGAAAGAATAAGAGAAGGGATTTGTTCAAAATCTCTCACTGACACCGCTGCCTACTCATTAGTTTGTATACTCATACAACCTAAAAAAGAGGAAAATTGTTTAAATCAATAACATATAAATGACATGTATGATATAGCTCAAGTTAACATCTCTGTTTTTTCAAATGATTAATGAAGTAACCCTAAGACATTAGAAAATCAAGCATTAGAATATAACCCACCATGGCATTTTCCACATCTCATCTCTATTATTAGGAATTGATCATAAAGTTCTATTGTAATATGTGTTAAAAAGATTTGACTCTTTTCAAGCGTGAAAATATAATAGTATTTTTAGTACTTCCAAACTTCGCTTCTCTATATGAAAATATTTTTCTATCTCACATCACTTCTCATTAGCTAGTGTTCTCAAAATATCCTAAAAAAGGGAAAGATTATTTTTGTTTTCCTCTCCATGGAATACAGTTGCAATGCAGTACAGTATTATAAAAGATAAAAATTTACCGAACTATCCACATTTTGGACAATAATATCTTTATGTTTTCTTTGTTTCCAATGTCACTTTCTTTAATTCATCTCTCAAGTTTGTCAAAATTTGACAGACTGCTCTGAGATAACTATCTGTCCTTAAAAAGTAAATACTTTTTGTTTGTGCATGTTCCTTTGATACATGATATTTTCATTTCATTTTGTTCAATTTGTATACAAAAACGTGTTTGTAATATCTGTTTCTACTAAAGAAAAACTTTTATATCAGAAGTTTGTTTTCACTTCTATTTTCTGAATGCTAAAATTAATCAAATATTTTGTGACTGTATTGATTAAAATTTAAATTTTTGACTGAGATTGTTATGGAAGTCAAATTTCTATACTTTGATGAGCGTAGATTCTATACTTTTCTTCATGGTATGGCACATAAAGGTAGAATTTCGGTTCTCTTACATATTCATGCATACATATTTTTATCCATTTTTAGCATGGCTATAAGATAGTGAGAAAAAAAATAGTATACATATATGATCATAAACAATTTCTCTGTAAGTGTTGCATTCAGATGCATTTTTTTCCTTTAAAAAATAACCTACAGCAAAATATATTCCATGACATTAATATTAGTCATACTTACAAGTATTGCTGTAGTTTCTTGTACATAATAGATATGGTAAAAATAAATTACCGGAAATTATTGGAGCAAGTAAGTAAGACGAGGTCTATTTGCCGCTATCAAGATTTTTTGAGCTATTAAAGTAGGTACTTACATCATTTTAAAAAATTATTAATTGTTAAGTGGTAGATTTTTATATGCTTAAACCTTTTTTATCACAAAAATACAAAGTCCTTCTATGAAGTAATTTTGCCTTCACACTGGCAAGATAATAGTTTTGATGTTACAATAATAGCTTGCGTTACCAGAAACCTGCTGCAACTCCCTCAAAACCACTCTCTTCTTAAATGGAAGATATTTTGCCTCTTAGCGGTCAGGGGTAAAAGCAACACCAGCTGGGCTACAATATCTTTTGCACATGACACTCGTTTAACGCTGTTGACGTGTACAACATATTATCAACAAGATATACAGTGTCAACAAGAATATTAGTGCACTGTTTATTTCCCCTTGTCCATTTATCTTGAAAAACATCTCTAGATAGGCAGAGAAGCTTACGCAGTTTTTGAAATTTTTCGTACCTAAGAAAAAAAGTAGGTCTACAGTTTATAGCTCAATTATTGTGCATACAAGAAAAAACTACATTGTCCATAACCCAAGAAACCGATCACTGAAAAAAATCACTCGGAAGAGAAACTTCTCGTTTTTCATTGCTTGCCATTTCTGAGAAGTTTCAATAAAAAATGTTTCAAAAAACTTCTGTTTCAATAGTAGGACAGTCATTATCAAAAAAATTTGTTAAGTTTTGACAAAAAAAAAAGCATTTTTCGAAACTAGTCAAATATTTTATATTTTGAGTCAATCAAAACGAATTATTTTTTTTCTTTTTTTTTGACCTAAAAAACATTTATTTTCACGAAACCATGTTCAACTAATCGTACAACTAAAAATATTACTAAAACTTTAGACATCTTAGTAGTAAAATATACAAAATCTATGTAAATAGCATGGCATCACATTTCTTGATTAAAACGTTATATGATTAATCGAAAACCTATGCGGTTTGAAAAGTTTTTCATGTTATGTACACAAATTTGTTAATGATTTTTATTATTAAAACTTATTTTTAATCGTAATGAATCAAAATAAGCAAATAAGTAGTCGTGTGAGTCATGATTTTATGCACGTATCAAAAAAATGTTGTAAAAGACTATGGTAACATTGTTTCTATAATCTTATTATTTAACATCTTTACAATCTGCTCTTTCCATGCTCTCAATGCATGTCGCTTTTTTTTCATCTCAATCTGAACATTATTGTACAAATCTATGTTAATAAACATCTGACGTGCATAGACTGCCTTTGAATTCGTCATTTAGTCAGAGTTGTATCCAAGAATCATCCGAGATAGTTAGAAAAATGAAAACTCAAATTTCTCGTGCATGGCCATTAAAGTCACCTACTTGTTTCACTAGTTTCGATTCGGTATTTTCCCTTTTCTACTCGATCTTACGAAAATATTTCTCCACATGATAGAAAATTCGCGTTTTTAGCAATTACACGTGTATTATGCATATATTTCAAAAATTAATCACCGATTTAGCGGAAGGGATCTTATAAATCTCTCTCTTGACGATGCAAAATCCACGTCACGACCGCATTTTCATATGACGTATACTTTCAAATGAAGCCATTCTTTTGAGCTGGTGTTTACAACACCAAGATCAACAGATATTGTTACGAGTGGTTGGAGTAGATGTGCAAACTTATGAATTGCATCTATCTTGAAATAAATAGTTGAGATAATTAAAAATTATCGACAGAAAAATAACTAGAACCTAAAGTCGAAGTAGGATTTTATATTTTTTACTGGAAGGCATGCTACCCGTTTTTTTATAGAACGTTTATTTTATTTAAGGTTTAACAATTAATTAGATGTGACCAGTATTGAAAAAAACATCCAAATTTTTTGCTTTTAAACATATATGCACATGATTCGCTTCGTAACTGAAGCCGCATAGTCATAATTATTTGTTAAAGTATGAAGTCTTCAACTTAATCTTCATTTACATTAATGTAGGTTTAAATAATTGTAAATTTTAATGGATGTAAGGCTCTGTAAAAAAGCGAAATAGGGTATGCGAGTAAACTAATCAATGATATAATAAAAAATCACCATACTACCTAAAAAATTTTATTGAATTGGTTGATTGTACATCATAATTAAACTATCTCAAAGGCACAAACAATTGTGATGAAGTAAACGTAGCTGTGAACAATTCACAAAGCATACGAAGTGGTTTAATCAAAGTCCGTGAACTTCACATTCGTGTCTCCGAAGATCAGAGGCTGTGGTGCAAATACGGTAGCACAAATTGCAACAAAAGCAATGCCAACGAGTCATGTGTATCGAGCGATCCCAGTTTAGTCTAAAAGATGCTGAACACAGTGAACATCGGTAAAAATGGTGAACTAGTTTGTGATGTCTAAGGCTATTTTCATCGGTGAAAGTTCCTTGGCACTCGTCGCAGTCAACGTATTGCCAAACCATATCATCATTCTGGACGATACTGGTTCGACACCAGATGGATTTGCAGTGTTGGGATGACAAAGGGACTTCGTTTTGATTGGAAGACGATGGACATTCAGATTCAGAACTGATATGAGCACACGCATGTGACGTAACAGTACTACTTGCACTGGATTTAAGGTAATTCATTGACCTGATCTCCGAAAGTTTCAATCCCGTTTGCATTTGTTGACAGATGTGTGTCGAAAGGGCACTATTATCCCCAAAAGCTTGATGACACACCTTGCAAATGAGAGGATCTTCACTCACGTGAATCAATGTGTGGGTCTTTAATTGGTAAAGGTATTGAAAAGCTTTTTGGCACACGTTACAGACATGGGGTTTTTCACCAGTATGTATAAGCATGTGCGAAGAAAGATTGTGTCTATGCCTGAAAGCTTTTTGGCATACTTTGCAAACATGGGGTTTTTTACCCGAGTGAATAAGCATGTGCGAATGTAGAGCTTGTCTATGTCTAAAAACTTTTTGGCATACTTTGCAAACATGGGGTTTTTCATCTGTGTGCGTAAGCATATGCAGATGAAGACTTTCCGGACGTGTAAAAGCCTTTTCACACACTTTGCAAACATGAGATTTTTCACCATTATGTATAAGCATGTGCGAAGAAAGATTGTGTCTATGCCTGAATGCTTTTTCACATACTTGGCAAACATGGGGTTTTTCACCCGAGTGGATAAGCATGTGGGAATTGAGATAATCGGTACGTGTAAAAGCTTTTTGGCACACTTTGCAAACATGGGGTTTTTCACCAACGTGCATAAGCATGTGCAAATGAAAACGATCAGTACGTGTAAAAGCTTTTTGGCACACTTTGCAAACATGGGGTTTTTCACTCGAGTGGATAAACATGTGTAAACGAAGAGTTGACGTATGTCGAAAAGCATTTTTGCACACTTGGCAAATATAGGGTTTTTCACTCGAGTGTATAAGCATGTGCGAACGAAGAGTTGACGCATGTCGAAAAGCATTTTCGCACACTTTGCAAACATAGGGTTTTTCACTTGAGTGGATCAGCATGTGCGAATTAAGAGAATCATTACGTGTGAAAGATTTTTGGCACACTTTACAAACATGCGGTTTAACACCTGAGTGGGTAAGCACGTGGACTGCCAGATATCTGTTGGAGCTAAATTTTCGCAAACATATGGAACACTGGAAAAGCTTTTTGCTCGTGTGCGTGGCCATGTGTTCTGTGAGTCCAGCTGCACAGGTAAAAGTCATTTCACACGTGCTACAACGATGATGCCATACTTTTGAGGAACTAGGATCTTCGGCCATGTTTAGGTGAGGAATGTAACGTAAAAATAAACTGTCAGTTTCAATGAACAGTAATGTGACTGTAAATTAAAAAAATTTCTTATTAAGTACATCGTATCCTGTAGAAATATTTAATAATTTAAAAAGGTTAAACAAGATATAATTGGCTGCAGTTTTTTATTTCGAATCAAACTCACCTTCTAAGTGTCATCAATTTCGAATGGTTAGAACTAATAACACTCCAAAAGCACTTGTTAAACTGATTTCATAGGCTACTAATTCACAAAAATAAAATTTCCTTGTACTTAAAAATTTACCTAAAAAAACACTTCGCATTTTACGTAAGCCGAATATATACTCGTATTCATGTACGGAAACATGTATACTTGTTAATGTTTAATAAATAGTTAATATTCTTGACGAACAAAATTATATGCCTAACTATTATAACAACGAAACTACGATTAATGTTGTCGTGTCTCTAAAACGTCAGTGCACTAACTAAGCAGGAATAGTTTCCACTAGCATCGTACACCTCTAATTAGTTTATAATACATCGTTTATTACATATTAATGATCATATACTTTCTATGATCACCACTTGTATGTGTAAACCTTAAAACAGCCCATACTTATCATCTGATCGAAAGCCATGCAATGCTATACTTACTTTCTTTAGGTTGCAGTTGTTATCTAGTGTCGAGAATTTAGAACATGTATAAAAAAATTATTAATTATAATGGATTAATTACTTTAGATGCAATTTTTTTGTGATAGTGCTCATTAATGCATGAAAGCTGTTACTTCTAGAAATAGATAGAAACACGTTTACTCTTAAAAAGTAGGGAAGAAAAAGGCAGGAAAGGGTCCAAACAAGGCTTGGGGCGCTTAAGCATAACCTTACGTAAAAATGAAACTATGCGTGACGATTTTAGAACAAATAAGAATATTTTATGAGACTGAATATCGCTTAATCATCATAAGTAAAATGACTTGACTTAAAATTAATCAAGCACCATAAGTAAAGATAAACACAAACAATAGGGTATACAAGGTAAGAAGTAAAAAATTTTACCACAGCACAACATTATAATTTTTCTGGGCGATATACTTATATTCTACATTAAAATAATTAATGGTTTAAAGTTGACGATGACATTGTTAAAAAAAACCAGCCGATAGAATGAGCTAAAAATATTCATACTTTCATTCTAGATCACAAAGCATAAAGAACATGAATTTTTATACAGAAAATCTGATGAAAAAAACTACTTTTTAATAAGAGTAAAAATTTGTGAAATTAAAATTTTTAAAAAGAGTGAAAGTTACTTCGAGGTTATTATCTCATAATTTCCAAATTTGAGATTATTACAACATTACTTAATTAAAAAATTATTTTAGTTATTCATTTCCATTTCTGTTTAAATTAAAAATTTTAATGGAAATTTTTAGCAGTGCAAAGTAGTTAAATTAAAAAAGCTTAAAATCCACGCAAATGTTTCTATTTAAATAATACCATGAGTACCCTAATATCCAACTGTCCTCATATGCAAGTTACTAAGCCAATTTTTAATCGTGCATAGAAGTGATGTTAGTGAAAAGTTTTACAAGTTTTCTGCTTTTTCATTTGTTAATATTTGTAAATATTTATTAATAATATTAAGTTTATGAAATATTTAATACAATATAAAAGATGTAATCATCCACCGAAAAACTAAAAAAACTATTCCGGCAAGTTATGTAATACGTTTTATGTGATTATAAAAAATCTAAAATAATAATCATTTCTTTAAGGAGTCTGACGTTAGTTGTGTAATTTATATTGTTAATTTCAAACAATTTAATTCATTTAATTATTTCAATTACAAAAAAATCGTATGTATAATATTTTAACAAAAATAACTCTGGTCAAACGTTTTGATTTCGTTAAAAATCATGTTTCATAAATTTACATTACTTCTTAGGAAATGAAAAAACTAAAGATTTGTGTGATTTTTGATTGATATCACTTTATTGCAAAATTGAAAATTGACCAAATAATTTGCGTTTAAAAGCAGTGAGATATGAAAACATATTGAAATATTAACTTTCTAATAAATTTTAAACTTGTCTGTAAGTTGTTGATTAAGCTGTTGATTTCACCCCGGATTTCACCACTTTGGAAAGCTGAAAGTACGAGCGAAAACTTTTAGTTAGATAAAAAATATTAATACATAACTGTTTCATTTTAAATCATTAAATAATTCCAACATCATTTTCTGTTTGAAAATAATGAGATAATGACCTAATTATATATTATAAGCATGACTTTTTACATTTATCAAATACTTTTACTCTTTCAGGTAAAATATAATTGGAGAATATATTTTACTTTAACGACTTTACAAATCCCTTCCCTTCATTTCGAAAATAAATTATCACTTATATGCCACCACAAATTCATTGCAACAGCCACTTTATACTCCTCATACCAGATAAACATAAATATGTTGCTTCATACACTAGTGCGTGAAATCCCATGTTACACCATGTCCTAGAATCGGGCGTCCTAGAATTTACATTTTTTTAACATTTAGTGTGCAATCTCGACGTAAGCACTGTGCGCAAAGTCATGACTGAGACCTACATTTTTTATAATCCAACTGATTCTTACTAAGAGAGTTCACTTGCAAAGAGAATTAACATCAGTATATTAATAATACTATGGACAGAGATTATTTAGTGTATGAAAAACTTTTGATCCAAATTTCATGTTTGTTTATGGCTTGTAAAGTGACATATTATAACTTTATTATTAAACTTTTAACGGGCAGTCTTATAAAAATAAGTACTGTTCTGCTACGTAACCTGCAATATCTGGATAATCGGCGTCAAGATTTAATTGAAAATTTTTTTGAAGATAGCTAAGAACTTGTTGATTACGTAGCTATAGTCTCATCTTCACTCGTAGCTTTTTTTTAAGTCTGTAACAGTATGTTATAAGAACAGAAATTCGAGAAGAAAATGAAATACGAACACACCACCGCAAAATATATGTTAGTATGCTGGCAACTCAAGAGTGCGAAGAAAAGACTCTTTTATTTTCCAGTTTACACTTGTAGCTTATAACGTAACTTATCGACTTTCCTCTGAATATGGCTAAAAAAACTCCATAAAAATCTACCTTTACATTTTTTATCTTAATGGCATCGTTGCTTTATTTATCTCTTTTATTGTGCATTAGTCAGTTAGCTGCTCTGCTGTCAATTGTTCATAATTATTAGTCAATTTTACCTGCTAAAAAAGTTCTCATTCACTAGCGTGGAAGGAGCCCTATGAGGTAAGCTTTGATATCAGTACAAAATAAAAAAATATACATTTTAACACAACATACATTTAAAAAAACACATTTTCATGGAATATCCTTGTGACGAGAAGTTCAATTTTGTTTCAACTCTATTTTACGCCATCGACTCGCTTTCAGTTCAAAAGCTCAATGTCTCAGAAAACAGATAGGGCTGGCAAAGGAGCCTCAACCTAGATCGTTCTTTAAAGTATGTCAAACTTGTTTTCCTTCCATAGACGAGTATTGAAAAAATGAAGCCCTTGATTTAAACTAAGAGCTAATTTTCTCCGTTGTGTTTACAGTATACCTGTACTGTCTCTCTATTTCTTTCTCCTATTCTAGTTTTTTTACGCAAAACTGCGTTCACAAACAAAGGATAACGAAAGTTTATTTACTCGCAGAGTCGATTAGTCGAGCCAATGAATGATCGTGATCGAGTGCTCATGTACCATTAGCCTCGTTACTTACTTCTCCATCGGGTGCTTTTTTATTTTGTACGTCTATACAAATTATCTTAAGAATGAATACCAAAGTTTGACTGTATTTTGTCCGACTAAAACCATCTAAGAAAATGTATTGTTTTGTAATCACATCAAAGTTTTGCACTATTCATTTACTTTTCTTTTTAGAGAGTCAATCACTGATTGTTGAAATTCATAATCTTTTTTTGCTCAAAGTGTCGAAGGGGGTTTTTATACTTTTTCGAAAGGCTAGCCCACGCAATGTAACGTGACTACTAAGTTCGCACATTCTGATGGCTCAGCAGTTTTAGAACTGTTTTTTCCTAATTGGAATTTATTTTTTCGGGCCTGCCTACACATTTCGTTGTTTTACTGATAGAATGAGTAATGGCAAGTGCTATTTGACTTGATAAGAATAAATATGCGAAGAGTAAATAAAGTTAGGAGAAAGAATAAGAGAAGGGATTTGTACAGACGATAGAATGGAAATAACTAAAAGTTATGAAATTTAATTTGAAAAAATGCAACTATTTGGTATTATTAGGCTAAAGTTTTGAGTTAAACCCTTCTATCACGTAATGTTTTGAAAACAGTAACAAAATTAATTTTTGATTATTTAAAAAGTTTTTAAAAATGTGTTTTAAATGTATGAAAGTAATTTACATACCTTAAGCTACTTTATTCAAACCTTTTGGAAAAATTTTTCAAAGATTTTTAAAGTGGTTTGGGAGTATCATTCAGAGAGGTAAGGACCGCGGAGTCTCCCCATCCCCCCAATAAATGATTAAATTTTTGAAAAATGTCTGGCAAGGCTTGATTTTTTTGTTGAGCATCTTCCATTAGTGTTAAGATATCGATCTAAACGTTTTTTTATTCTGATACATTGTCAATATACCCTAATTACAATTGAAAAGTAACCTAACCTTGTTCTCTCGTAAGAGACCGTGGTAAATTATTAAAATTAATAATTTTTTTTCGAAAATTTTCCATGTAAAAAATCTGAAAATTTTATGTATACTTGTGATACGCTCAAATATAATACACCTACATTTCTATTGGCACGATTTTAAGTTTTGCACTTTTCTTCCAAACCTTTCTAATATCGTTCCATGATACAATACTTAGTATTCAAATTCCGAATCAGAAAATTCCATAAAACTGTAATATTATTTTTTTTTAAACTTATTTGACGTGTATGCCAACTTGAAAGTACCGCCCACGGTGAAAATATTGAGAAAAATACTTGTAAAGGGTCTTTCTTGAACTTATGTCTATGTGCATTTGTGTATAGCTGAAAATGAAGATTTTTCTCCACGCAATTAACATAAATTTTAGAAAAACGAATTGCACGCAGAAGATGATATTATAAATTTAAGTCCAAGCTGAAAAAAAACTTACTTGAATAATCAAACCACAAAGATGGTCTCTTAAATCTTATGTTAAGCAAAGTTTGTGGTTATGTCATGATCATTACTACTAGCTGCGTACAGTAGATCGTGTACCACGCTAGTGATTACAAGCATCAAATCATATATCTTTGTGATAAATACAAAGATAAAACGTTGTAGATGTTGTAAATATCCGAAAAAATTCAAAGTAGATTTTACATTGAGTATGTACTTTTTTATTACACTTTGCTTTATGTCAAGTTAATAATCTTGCTCTCATTTGATTGAAGAGTTCTAACGGAACGGCTGTAACAATGAGTCACAGTGCAGTACAAATCCATCAATACATAGCAATTAATGGATTTGATTTTCTATTCCAGCGTCAGATATAATGTAATCTTACTAATATATAAAGCAAAGTCGCTAAAATCGTTGTAATCGCTAACAGCGAAAACTACTGAACCGATTTTGCTGAAATTTTGCATACCGATTCTTGACACTTCCTAGATGGTTTTAGTATGATTCAAATCGTGAAAAAGTTAATAACAATGGCAATAAATAAGATCAAAATTTTGCAAAAATACGCTGGATTTTAACGTTAGTTCAGAAGAATCTGATATATGTGGCATCGACATAAAGGAGCGTTCAACTAACTATTGCAGTTGCCTTCGAGCAGTACATCTAACTGCATCGAGAACGAAGGTATTAGTTGTTACCTCCAGGTTAGACGAGTGACATCATTAACACAATAATTTAATCGATAACCTCTCCAGTGGAATACCAGAAGACATGTCGATCCAGAGCACGTCCTGCTCCAACACTTCAGAATTGGGCAGATGTCTCACCATCCAACTTGATGGCGTCAGAGACTTTTTCACTTTACAAGCTAGGGAGACAACCCTGAGAAATGCGGGCAGTCACAACAGCCTCCTTTGCAGTGGTTGTTCCAACGGCATACCCACAGAGAAGGTATTCTCCAGGCCCACTTTCCCGACTAACCATGAGCAGTTGGATATCTGGGGAACGACCCGAAGACAAGATATTCTTTGGTCAGCTGTTTACCTTCCTCCATCACAGTCTCCGTACACAGAGACTTTAAGGGTAAGAATAGCTCAAAGTCTCACCACTGGCCCTTTTCAGGGCCATTATAAGTACTTACGTTCCCTACTTGACCATCGATCTCATCGAGTCTTTTAAGGGCCTCGTAAGTTTGAACTACCTTGCCAACAAAAAAATTTTTACTACTATTTCTGAAAATGATTCGTCGACTAAAAGATTATGTTAACTAAAAACGGCCACTATTAAATCAAGTCAGTCAATGCATTCACTGGCAGTCGTCACGAGTGGAGTTGTTCGTCGCAAGCCTGGGAGCCCCAGTGACCGACGACCCTATATTACCCTCTCGTCTATAAGCATTTAACCAGGAATAACCGATCATCTCCAAGATTTGCGCTGGGCGAACCTAAAGGCTATGAAGGAAAATAAACTTGAGCCAACAGGATAGTCTCTAATAGGCAAGCATCACAAACCAATCTCCTCACCTTAAATTATCAAAACGTCTGAGTCTGCAAAAAAAAAAGGTACTTTAGACACTAACGTCTTCGACGTTATACCAGGAGATATTGGGACAGATCTCTACAACTAGCTCCAAAGCTTCGGACTTTGTAATTTTTCTCCCCATCAGTCTGGGGCTTCAACAGCAGGCCAGAGAAGATCACCCTGAGGTATCCAGACAGTCACAATTGCTGTAAACTTCAGTCAAAAAAGAGTTTACTTAATAAGCTCACCGGTCTTTTTTAGGGCCATCGGACGTCGAACTACCTTGCCAACAAATATACTCGAACTTAACAAAGTTGACAGAAAACAGCATTTAGGGCTGCCTTCCAGATTTTTTAATAGATATAATATATATCTATATTTTTATGACGATAAAAAATGTAGAGATAAAGCTCCAGGACTTTGTTGCTTTTATAATAAAGTTGTAAAATAACAGAAAAAAAATTTACAATGTATAATTATTCTTGGCTAGTCTTAAATCTTGACATTTTAAAAAAATAGCCCTTTTCGTAGATTTTACAGGAGAAACTGCAAATCAACGGCCCTATAGGGCCAACGATTATTTTATGGCCTAAGAAACGCATGGTACTTCTTAGCATGATTATATTTTTTTTACTTTTTACAGGCTATTATTTGACCAAATAAACTGCATGGATTCCAAATATGTTTTTAATAAGAAGATTTTTGTTCTGAGAAGTGTCAAGAATAGATGTAAAATTTCTAACTGAAAACGTTTCACGTTACATATCAACACACTGCGGTGTTTCATTTAGTAAGTCTCCGGCGAAGCTGAGATGGAGGCTGCTAGTATTTTTATATAACTGAGCCCACGTATTTTTTTCTACGCCAAATAAAATAAATACCCTTTACCTAAGAAAGTGTTCATTTTCACTTAGAAACGTCAAAAAGGAAAAAATAAATTTCTTTTGGTCACAATCTTGAGAATAAAAAAATATCCAAAAGCAAAGTAGAACATTTTGAACAGTTAGGATCACGAAAACTCTAAAGGATACCAATCTATTAATACCTATTGATTGATGTGCGATTCGATTTTTCAGAATATTGCAGATAACGTACAGACAGCAAATTTTGATTAGGGTTCTCAAGATTTGCTCACTGAAAATAATTACAGGTCCTAGACAGAATGTGAGTTAGATTAAATTTTCTAATACATCATATCCCGTCTCTGGCGTTCGTGATTGTAATATACATTAAAATCACTTACTTGGGATGATGAAACTTGTTATTGATATACAGCGTCGTTTGATCTGGAAGTAACTTATAATATCGATCAAAACGACGCCATTCGATCAAAATAACTTGTCTGTTATGAATGTCTCGTAAAGATTATTATTTTCTGAATTAAATTTGGCTTTATGAAATGGTTTCACAAGTTCATTAAATTCATAGATATTTTAGTAAGCCAATGTATGTTATTCAAATGTGGATTTTCTTGCTACAAAAATTAATTTTCTCGTCGGAGTAGTAAATTTAACGCAAAATCTATTGCGTTGATAAAAAAAACTCAAGGAACAACAAAAAAATAATTAAATGAGTTAGCAAATATAGCTCCAAGTGTGTTAGGATAAAACAAACCAAGTAATTGAATATTGAGCGTACTCGCGTGTGAACTCACGTGCTTTCAAAAATAATCAATTTTTCATAACAAAAACATTATCCCACGAAAAATCAAGGTCGTTACGCGAAAATCTTTAGTGATAATAAACTCAAAGCCTCGAATCCACTCTGTTATTCAAGAAATCATCCCCAGGATGAATTTAATACCCTTGTACACATGCATGTGTATACCAACAACGCAACGACTACCGCAAAGCACGTACGTATCTGTTAAGCCTCTCTCTATCCTCATCCTCCATGAATTGATCCACACGCACGTGCGCTAAACGTGACTCCTTCCACTTTTTCTCGTTCACAATGTGATAATTATACGAAACGCAGGCACGTGTACGGTGTGATGAGAATATCTGTGAGGTTATCTATGTTTTCATAAGCACAGTTGAAATTTAGGGTGAACACCCTCTCCAAACGAAAATTTCGAAAAAGTATCATCCTTTTTTTTCGGTAGACCAACCGCTCGATCTGATTTTACAATAAGCTCGAGTCAAACTATTCCTTTATCTTTTTTTTTCATTTATTCTCACGTTTTATATACAGTCCTAAAAACAAACATCTAGTTTCTTATTTTCTACGCAGAAATACAGAAACCATAATTCTGATGTACTTCATACGAACGACGGTATATGAGAGACAGTCTAGTTTTTTTATTATACGCGAGGTATTGAACGAGACATCAGTGGCACACTACAAATCACAATGAGGTCGAGTAAGGCGTGCTTATTACTTACTTAACAAAGCTGTCGTCTCCTGCGATGGTTAGGTATATCACTAGTTCTTTTCGAGTCCACTTTTGTATAAACGTCAAATTAATTTTAATTTTTATCCACTACGAATATCCTCTTTTGCTGGTAACTGAGAATCCATCTCAAAGCCCTTTTGTGTGGCACTCCATTTTTATTCAATTAAATGAGCTTTCGAGTGCTCCCTTTTTTATTCAATCAAAGGAGCTTTCAATGTCACTCGCAGCCTTTGAAGAGACAGTTGACGATATTTTTTTTAACAAAAAAAAAAAACGATTTTGAATCCATAGTAATTTAACCCGTAACATGTAATGAAACATTTTCTCTCATACTTGGTACTCTTTTATCCATCTGTAAAGCTTCATAAAAAAATAAAATACATGATCTTTCTCTCTTAGATTATGATTGAATTTTTAATCATTAATGTTTTAACAATTATTTACTAAAGTTTCTTTTTACATTGCGTAGATGTCGTACTATTGTGTTATGCTGACGTGTTAATTAAAATTAAGTTTCACAAAAAAAAGAATGAAACGTACAAATAAAGCAACAAAAAACAAAAAGAAACAACCTAACCAAATTAAAGAAATACCGGTAACTGTTGTACAACTACTCGTTAGAATACCAATCTACGGAAAACTAAATATTTACGAGTTAATCTATTTACTATTTATGGATATCAGTGTTAGTTGTGGATAACCAACAAAACAATTGTTCGAAGGAACTTTTATCATAATTGTACGAGAGTAGTCTGCTCGAATATATATACTGCTATGTTCAATAAATCTAGGTCCACTCGCTCCTATCTTTCTTCTACATTTAGCACATACGCTCACACACTCGCACCAGATAAGAAATTTTTCAATCTTGTATTCATAAGCATTTCAATTTTAGATCTCCAGAAACTTGATGCAATAAATTTGCTTACGCGTTAGAGTTAAAACATATTTCTCAGCTAGAAAACTTAAAGAGAATAATGATGGGAGATAGTGTACACACACAAAGCGAGTTTTCTACGCTCAACCTCGCTGAACTGCTCTGGTTTTGAACTTTATTACCATAAAGTTGCCAGTTTTATATTGTTACGAATTTGACCATAACCAGGTAAATAGTTTGATAAAAACTCAAGTAAGTCTTGTACGCTAGGGAAAGCCCATATAATACCGCAAAATCTATTTAATTTTCTATGAAAACAACGAGAATCTTTCGAAAATTTCAAGCCGTGTTTGTTAATGCTAGACGAACATACGTATGAAATCTGAAATGATGTGATGGGAATAAAAATTATTTAAGTAATAATAATGATGATGATACAAGCTATCT
Organism: Copidosoma floridanum; assembly: GCF_036245765.1. Classification (NCBI taxonomy): domain Eukaryota; kingdom Metazoa; phylum Arthropoda; class Insecta; order Hymenoptera; family Encyrtidae; genus Copidosoma; species Copidosoma floridanum. Next base: position 6,234,221 of record NW_028321917.1, on the reverse strand, counting down.
AATATTTTATCCAGGCAGGCAAACACACTTGATAAATTTTTCCATCCATTTTATCATTCTATGCCAATCTTCCTTCATGCAAATACTTATGTATCTGATAATTTTTGTCCTAATTTTTATGTAGGTTGACAATAATAGAAACAAGAAGTTACGTGATCATCAGTGCTTACGTAATGATTTTATTTCAATCAATGTGGCCATAAGAATTGTAAATTTGTTGTTTTTAATATGATTGCCATTATATTGTAATACATAGATTTCACCTGTAAAAATAAAGGCTGAGCCAATTCGCAGAAATACGAAAATCTTATCCACTTGTCATTATCATGGAGTATTAATCAAGAAAGTCGTCTGGCTAATGATAAAAGAGAAATAGCAACATGAGCTGGATGCACGCACGAAGCCTCTTTTATTTGAGGGTCCATTAACCACATCTGTCATAACAAATAATTGTTTTGACGGTAAGTTATCTCACGTTGTACATCATGCAGGGCAGTTGTTTAAAGTACCCATGTAGATAGTGAAGCGTGCAATGTTAAATTTACTCTGGTATGCTTGACTTATTTTCTGATTTAACTAAAGAAGGGGGAGACAAACTGATTTTCTAAAGCTACTTGAATGGATTTTACCATAACTTGGTTAAAAAATAGCAAAAAAGAAACACTCATTTTTAATTGGAGTGGATTTCAGGCATTTAAACTCCTTATGTGATCTCATTACAGCTCTTACTACTGATTATTTATTGGTTAGAAAAAAGGGAGAAACCGTTTAAATTCAGTAATAGAACAAGTGAAATTGGTAAATACGATTGCTCGTAGGAAATAATCGAAATTGAGACTACTACTTCTGATTTCCTTCGTTAAGTTACAAAAATGGAATAAACATTATTACAGATCCTACAAAATAAGAGATAAAGATGATCTTTTAACCTTACTGTAGATCTTTTTACAATAACCAGTAGAAGCGAAAGGAGCGAATATTTTCAAAAAACTGCTAAAAACAAGTATGTTCAGAGTGTATTGACTGTTATCCTGACCTCATATTTGACAATATTACGAAGTTTTATTAATCCTATTTGCTTAAAGGAATTATAATTTACTGTGAATTAACGAGATAACAAAAACAGTGCTTTTGGATATTTTGTGAGTCCCGCTAAAACCAAGTATAGTTTAGATGTATTGGCTGTTTATCCTGCCTTTTCCTTGAATAATACTACTGTCTTTCCTTACGTTTTTTGGTTTAAATAATATACATCTGCAAAATATTCTAAAGAGTGAATCAAAGAAATACTATTTTCGGATGACTTGAACTTTCTTGAAAATTTCTTACGTAATGTTCGAAATAGTGCAGTTAGGTCAATGCGTCTGATTAAATCATGAGACGTACTACTGATTTACATGGTTTCGTCTATACGAGCAAGTATTTTATTTATTGTTACGCATTTTTTTCATGTCTTACTCTTGTAAGTAGAAAATCGTGTTCTACATGGATTTTCTTGGGATTTTACGAGAGTAGAATTAAATTGTGTTCTAAAATATTTTTCACGAATTCTATAACTTTTGAATGATTGAAACTCCAGAATTTAATTGACGTAATCGTGAATTCCATGAGTTAAAAAAAAAAGCCAACACGAATCAATTTCACCGGTAAATAATAATGTCCTCAATTATGGAAACAGTCCCACAGACATGGATTCACATTAGTCCCCATACACGTATTTCCAATAGATTTCACTTAAAGTTTAGCCATACGATTTCTTGAAAAGAAAAAATGATAGCAGAACCGGAGGAGTTACCTCGAGGGTGAAAAAAGTTCTCACGAAAAAAAGTAAAACCAATATACATTGTAAGCTCCTCACTTCCTTGATCGCGCGTGGAATCGGAAATTTGAGCTCCAACTCTTCCCCCCCCTCCCTTAACTCTCCCACAGATTCCTACATTTTGCGCCGCTCGATTTCTTTCTATCCATACGTGTGCGAAAATCAGGCGATTTAACGACCAAGAAGGGAAACAGAGGATTTCTCGTCCTTTTGCTTTTTTCTCTATATTATTTATGCATACGTCAACCACATAACCATAAGGCACCTACTGCACTGAAAATGCGGCATAATACTGATGGTATAGATATATTAGGATACATATGATGGGGCAATGTAGTCATAGTGAAGTGTATTGCTGGTGGGTGTCGATGATGGTGAGAAACAAAAGTTAAAGTAAATATGTGCAGAACCGATAAAACAGATACGGTCGGCTCTTCTTCGATTTAATCTGCAGTACAAAAATGACAATAGTTATCGTTATATCTTTTGTCTTTCATGACTATGAGCATTAGAATCCCAAAATGATGTGTAATATCTGTAATCTTACATAACCAGCTCTTCTGGAAAATCAAAGTTTTTTTTGTTTCTATTTTTCATACTTTTCAACTAAACTTTGTTTTAACATACTTTGACGGTATGACAGTCACTGAAGGTATAAAAAAAAATTCCATCCTCACAGGACCCACATCGTTTTTTTTCGACTTGTCTCTACACATTGCGACAGGCCATGTAACATTTTTGGATTCCAATATGTGTAGAAATCGTCCTCTCCCCCTCTATTATACCTTTTTTTCCATGCGGGGGCTCACGATTCATTAGTTTGGGAGAGCTATTTATTATTGTTTTTTTTTTATTTTCTCTCCCTCTTCTACTCTTTTAGTCGAGTTTTCTTCTTTTTTACCAGTTAAGAGCTTAGAGGTTTTTTTTTCATTCATACGTTTGTCTTTTTTTTACTCTTCAACCGAAACGACGCATGTTGGTATTTTTTTCCATCGCCAACAATAACGTCCAATACCATGGATCGTTGAATGAAATGAGAAAAATCAGCCTCTTTTGAGGGGGAACTGCCAACAACACAGAAATTGACGAAGTTACCGTGAATTCGCGTTTTTTCTGAATTGATCTAAAATTTCTATAGCTTATGCTGCTACTATGGCAATAATTATGAAAATTGATTCATCGATGATGAATTAAAGAATATCTTGGTAGCTATTTTAATCTTGATTAGTCAAACGCCGACATAAAGAGAGCACATTCATGTACATCTGTAAATTGAAAAATGTGATTACTCCGTTCAGCATTAGTATGAAGCTCGTTTGAGATGACCACCAGAATGTAGTTGGATGGCTCTAGTTCAATAGAAACTATACGTTTTACTTATCGTTCTTAATGTGGGTTCACTTCGAAACAAGTTATAAAGTCGTAACTCATCCAACTGTACTGTAATTTTGAAATTTATTGTAGAAAAATTTTTATCATACGACACTTTTTTAGTCAAATTTTCCTTAACGGTGTTCATATTTAACTCTCTAATAAAGTGCTGGCTACTAATTTTACAATACATCTTCGAAAAGTTTGATTGATTGAGAAGCCTTTTCTATACCAGTGTTTTAAAATAATAAGCGTGTACTGCTGATTGATTGCGGGCATACAAGTACTTTAAGATAAAAATCATTAATACTTGGTTCCAGACTAAAATTAATTACTATTCCTAGATAAATATACTGCTACAACAAGAAAAACAGTTTCCTTTTTGTAACTTAAAAAATATACTGGTTAATTATGCCATAATCATATACGAAAGAAAATACGATGATTATAATAAATATGATGAATTTTAAGTTGTTGAATAATACAAAATTACTTAGTATTTCTCTCGATTAAACAGTATTTTTATATACTTAGGAAGAAAAAAATTTTTTTTCTGTTAAAAATGCATTTTTCATGCATGAAAGGATTGAAGTAAAATTGTTTAAATTTTTTAGCTCATACGCATAAGATATCTGAATAGCAATTTTTTCGCTCTGTGGGATTTCTCACGCACGATTTCACCTATCAATCATAAATTAATAGATTTCTGCATGAGCGATTATTGACTCAGTTTTTTCACCTCGCTAGATACGCAATCAACATATTATATGATGACTCTTCACTGCGTTAATTTTACGTTTGGCAAAAGGTAATATATTCAATCGAAACAATAATCAGATAAATTAAAAATTTAATAAAATCGAACTGCATTGATTTTTATGTTTTATGTCATAACTAACAACGCATTTAATCCGCACGAAATAGAGCCCATTTTCTGAAGTAGCAAGCGTATTTGTTGAAATTCAATAACAAAATAAGATTATTTAAGCAATGTATTAAAGACGGATTGTGTAAGTTGCATGAAACGTGCAAACTTACTGGTAAATGTCTTGAATATAATACAAAAACTTCAAATGAAGAAGTAACCATTCATAAAGGTCAGTGGTAATAACACATACTTTCAAATTTAATATTAAAAAAAAAAGTATTTTGTTATACGATAAAAAAACTAAGCTGAAAAACTAAAACAATTAACCAATAATTAATTTTATACATTCTCAGTTTTCTTCGAAAGTATTGCGGGTTTATAAAAAAACTAAGGATAAATTACTTGAAATTTAACAATTTAAGCCTTAAAAGATGTCTTTATAATCTATAGAAGTTTAGTAATTAATTATGAATAAAATTTTTTATTTTTTTGTTTTACTGCTTCATATACATGTTTTTACTACATTTTTTATTTTTTGTCAACTGGTTCCTCCAAATAAAATTTCTCATTTATCAGGGTGAAAAATTTCACTAAATTAAAATAAAATTTTAAAAAATCAATGGTTTTTTGCTTGTATTTGCACCACTTGTAGATCTTCTCAGTTATGTCATATATTAAATAACTTTTTATAAGTAAATAAAGAAACAAATAATTTTTAAAAAATCCATCAGTAAATCTGATTCATATTTCACTTTATAATATTTTACACTAAAAAGAAAAAAAAAACTATGGCTAGTGTCAAAATTATACAATTTCAACGAAATTATTTTTTTTTCCCAAAAATAAATAGTTGTTACTGCGTCTTATATTGCTATCTATCTACTTCAAAATAATTTTGATACATTTCATTAACTACTCATTTTTTAACGTATATATATTTATTAGCTACAACCACACTTCGCGTATAAAAGAAAAGCCACAAATAAATTAATATAGGTAAATGACAAAAAAAAGGCGAACGAAATTTGGACAAGATAAAAATTAAATGCTAAATTTTTTTTTTATATTGTAGTGCTCTACGACCGGCTCCTTTAATAAGGACATAAAAGACTCAAAAATCCACTTTAAGTACAATTATATTTAAAATTTGTAGAACGAAGTTCTTTATCGCATGTTAAGATGGGATAATATATACTCCCCGTGTATTTTCTGTATATAAGGACGGTTGGACACGGGGACCCATCAGCCAGAAAGTGTAAGGGAAAAGCGTGCACTTTTAGGGGAGGGGGGGTTACTAAGCAGCAGCAGTGACACAGAAAGAGAGGGAGAGAGAGTCAGCCAGCCATCACAGGGATCTATCAGCGAGATAACGTAAGGAAAAAGTATGCATACTTGCTGGAAGGAGGAAGACAGAGCAGTAGTTGCAAGTATTTGGATTCCAAAAGGTCACGTGACTCTTACAATATATATAGTCACTTGGGGGAAAAATAAGACAGGCCTTGTAGGTGCAATTCTATTTTTCTTTTTTTTACACGTTCAACGATTGTAATACCATAAAAGCCTTACAATAACATGTTTTTGAGGAGATGACAATACCTTAGCTATTTTTTCTCTACTCAATTAATCTTTTACAGCTTGAAACTTTCCTTTGAAAGTGCGAAAATGCACATATATATCGCGAGAGTAACGTGACCTTTTGGAATCCCAATAGCGACATAGTTAGAGGGGTAGAGAGCCAGTCAGCGCAGAGACTGATTAGCCAGAAAGTGTAAGGAAAAAACGAGCACTCCCATTTTCGCTAGCGAAAAAAAAAAAAAAATCCAGTGGGCAGTGGCGTAGTGATCGGCGATACTCGAAAAAAGTATCGATACTTCAAGTATTGGAAAATTGATACTTGTAAAAGTATTAGTATCGATACTTCGATACTTTGAGAAAAGTATTGTCTGGTATCGAAGTATCGGTGTATATATATAGTTCGTTAGTACGTGAATAAAAGAAAGAAAATGAGTCGACTTAAATTTTTTTATTACAAAGTTTTATGAATGTCATGGTTGACACTGCTCTGACTATTTGGTTAAAAATTAATTATTATCATTTAACATTCTAAATTACAATAACAAACAGCACTAACCTAACTTGTGAAAAGAGTGAGGATGTGAGGAAGAATTCGAAGACTCCTTTGTAATTAAACCATTGTGCAGCCACTGCAGTAGGTCATGACCTAGTAAACACAATTTGTTTGCAACAGCCTCTTTGCAGCTTTTGAAACAACCTCCCGTCCTCCCGTGTGTTTTCTTCTTTTTGAAAGAAAAGACTAAGGACGCGTTCACATGGTGAGCGTAACGCGTACCGCGTAATCATTTGAGCCCATGAAAGTGTGAGAGAGGTTAAATACGCGAACCTCTCTCTTACTCTTATGAGCTCATAAGGTTACGTGGTACGCGTTACGCTCTTCATGTGACCGCGGCCTTAGATTATGAGAAAAACTTTCAGGTGTAATAATATACCGACGCACGGTCATACTTTGCAAAAAATACCGATACTTCGATACTGTGTGTATCGAGTATCAAAGTATCGCTATTTTTCGATACCTAAAAGTATCGGTATTGGTATCGATACTTGGACGAAAGTATCAACATGGTATCGTGGTATCAAATAGTATCGCCGATCACTGCCAGTGGGTGCTTGGATACCCAAGTAAAATATTATACTTCTATAGAGTTATAAGGCAGATAATGTAATTATAAACATAAATATACCGCCTATGAAACGTGTAACTATGAAAGGTGGTGCAATTATCGTTGGAATGAGTGTACCTACGTTAGTTGGGTGTGGTTTCAATAAATATTTTAATATTTAATAACAGAACAGTCATAAACAATATTTTATGGCACAATACAATATAAACAATATGGTGGCTGGCCAGTATAAGACTCTGCACTTTCATCGAATCTTCCGATGGTTTCAAGACAACTTCCTAAGAAAATAAGTAACACCCTTATGAAATAGCAGATCGTTCAACTGTATCGTTTTTTACGTGTTTAGCTTAAAAAGTTTCCAATGTAATATGTAGCCATATAGAAAAATCACTTAAAATTGCATTTATAAAATCTGTATGAACCTCCCAATTTTTGTTTGTATGAAATATTATTATTCGATAAATCTGTTTCATATTCAAATAGATCTATAATTTTTTTTTTTTTTTTTCTTAATAACACAAAAAATAAGGGGTTAAATTAAGGGGTGCAGCGTTGCTGCATAAATTTGCGATCCTCCCACCTCTCTGAGTTTTGAGCTGATTTTTTCCCCTTATTAACTATGTGATAAACGTCCTGAAGTCAAAAAATCACCTTAATCACAAAGGAAAAATTGTGAAAAAAGAAAATGCTATAAAAAGTGTTTGTACAGTACACAAGCACTTTTTTTCTTTTTTTGAAAATTTTGAAAAAATATGAAAAAATTGTTTAAACAATTATTTGTTCATTTTAAAAGTAACAAACTAATGATAAATAAAAAAATGTCATTTATTACATAATATGAAAGCTGATCTGCTAATATATATATAATTATTTCCAAATTAAAAAAAAAAAACATGTACCAAAAAAATATATTTTATTACATAACTTATTAATTTGATGCTAAATGAAACCAAATGAACGAATACACAATAAATGAAAATTGATATTGAAAATAAGTAACAATTTGTAATATAAAATGAAGTAATCGGTTTTCCATTGACGGGCCCACTCATAGCAGAGTGGGTACGGGCTCGCCCAGTAGAACGGAATATGTACTGAACTACTCAAGGCTCAATAAGCCAACCAGCACCGTACCAGGCCACCAGGCATAGCAACAAAATTTATAAAAAGCAGACACTAACATGGACACCAACCCCACTACTACTGAGACTGAAAACACTCTTACAAAAAACAAGGCTCCTCCAATTATAAAAGAAGGTTACACAACGAAAGACTTTATCTCATTACTCAGAAGAGACAAAAGATGTGACGACTTTATCATCAAAAACATAGATGAAAGAAAATGCAGCATAAGACTATATGATGAGAAACAGCACGCTGATATTGCAGTCATACTTCAAGAGAACAAAATTCCTTTTTTCACCTTCACTCCAAAAATTACTAAAGTGAAAACAATAGTCTTGAAAGGTCTCAGCAAAGATACCAGTGAAAAGGAAGTAGAAGAAGAGCTTAAAAGAAAACAAATAAACGAAGTTCACATTAGTACGTTAACAACACTAAACACCAGACACAATAGAACCAAAATCTTAATGATACAAGTGACAGCAGAGAGTAAATAAGAAAATCTAACGAACATGAAACAACTTTTATACCAGACCATTAGGTGGAAACCCCTAAAGAAAAACGGACCCCCTCAATGCAAAAACTGTCAGAAGATTGGACACGTGGATACAAATTGCTCAAAGGGCTATTGGTGTGTCAAATGTGCCGAGCCCCACGGCCCAGGGTAATGCACCTTAGAAAACAACTCAGACAGGACAACGAGTAAGTCAACTGAACCAGTCTACATATTCACAATAAATAGAGCAACAACAGCAACAGCAACACCGTGACAAACTGGAAAACGTACAGAACAGGGAAGGAAACCCAATCACTGAAATATTAAGAAAAGCAAACAAGAGCACAATAGCACTACTCGATGACTTCCAACGCAACATAAACTAACTCATCTTAGAATGCACGGCAAAAATAAATACCGGGATCGACAACATCAATACACAAACCGAATCCAACACACAAAAAATAGACCTGCTAGCCGCCCATCTGGAGATACAATGGCAGTCCATGGAGCAGAATAGCCAGCAACAAGGAATCTGTAATAAATATAAATTTATGGCTATAATATATATATATAGCCATGTCACGTGATACAGGCATATTTCCAACTAGCAGCCCCCCGTCTCGGCTTCGCCCGAGACTTACTAAATAAAACACCGTAGTGTGTTGACATGTAATGTGAAACATTTTTAGTTAGAAAATTTTACACATATTCCCGATACATCTCAGAACAAAAATCTTCTTATTAAAAAGATTTTTTTCGGAATCTATATAGTTTTATTTGGTCAAATAATGTGTAAAAATTCAAAAAAATAATTATGCTGAAAAGAACCGTGCGTTCTTTATACCATAAAATAATCGGTGTCCATAAGAAGCCGTTGATCTACAGTTTCTCCCGTGTAATTCACGAAAACGGCTATTTTTTAAAGCTGTTAAGATTTTAAACCCCCAAAAAATGTATATTAAAAAAAAAATTTTTTTTCTCATATCTCACAATTTTATTACCAGAGCAACAAAGTCCTGGACCTTAAACCCTACATTTTTATTGCCACAAAAACAGAAATACATTTTCTACTAATTTAAAAGTCTGAAGTAGGATCTTTAAAGATTTCAGAGATTGCTGTGAGGGTACAATTAAAAGCTGATCTCTCACGTAATGGACTCTTAAGTTGTCGATTTTGACGCTGCTGTTTTAATCTCGATAAATTTTCTGCGTCAGTTTCTTGACGCCTCAAATTGTATTCATTAGATACATTTGAAGTTTTCTTTCCAATATACCCTTTTGCAACTATTGGCATGCTTACGACTTTTATGATCCCTAAAGGCAATTTTCAGTCAACTTTGTTAATTTTAATACATTTGTTGGCAAGGAAGTTCGACGTCCGATGGCCCTAAAAAAGACCGGTGAGCTTCTTAATTTAACTCTTTCTTGACTGCAGTTAACAGAAATTGTGACTGCCTGGATACCTCAGGGTGATCTTCTCTGACTTGCTGTTGAAGACCCAGACTGATCGGGAGAAAAATTACAAAGTCCGAAGCTTTGGGGCTAGTTGTTGGGATCTTTCCCAACTTCTTCCGGTATAACGTCGAAGACGTTGGTGTCTAAAGCACCTTTTTTATTTGCAGATTCAGTTGTTTTGGTGATCTTAGAAGGGGTTATTGGTTAGTGATACTTGCCCAGTGGAGGCTGTCCCGTTGGCTCAAGTTTTTTTTCTTTTATAGCTGTTATAGGTTTGCCCAGCGAAGACCTTGGAGAGGATCAGTGATTCCTGGTTGAATGCTTAGAGTCGAGAGGGTAATATAGAGTCGTCGGTCACCGGGTTTTCCAGCCTTGCGAAGAACAACTCCGCTTGTGACGTCTGACAGTGAATGACTGACTTTGTTCAATAGTGCCCGTCTTCAGTTAATATAGTCTTTTAGTCGACGAATCGCTTCCGGAAATGGTAGTAAAAATGTACTTGTTGGCAAGGTAGCTTACACTTAAGTGGCCCCTAAAAAGAACCGATGAAATTGATGGTTAAGTAGGGAACGTAAATACTTATAATGGCCCTAAAAAGCGCCAGTGGTGAAACTTCCAGGCTATTCTTTATTATTGTTCCTGATGATGAAGAGCTGGCTACGGGTTGCTTGATTTTTACCCTGGGAGTCTCGATGTATGGAGACTGTGATGGAGGGAGGTACGCCGCTGACCAAAGAATATCTCGTCTCGGGTTGTTCCCCGGATAACCAACTGCTCATCTTTAGACGGGAACATGTGGGTAAGCGCGTTGGGGACGTGACGACCAAGAAGGTAGCCGTTGTGGCTTCCCGTGCCCCTCAGAGCTGTTTTCCCTTGCTTACATTTGTAGCCACAAATTCTCTAACTACACCAGGTGGGATGGTGGGACTGCCACACAACTCTGAAGAGTTGGTGCAGATTGTGCTCTGGCTAGATATGTCTCCTGGTATTGTGGCATGGACGGCATCAGTTGGAATTAATTTTTTTTTTTTTTTTTTGATCGCACTCGCCGAGATTCAGGGTGAAGGGACACCTAAGTCCCTTCCCCTTTAGAGAAGAGTGTCGTCCGTAACCGGGATACCCAGCTGCAGGACTATCACTTACAATCGTTACACAGCTTGTTGAGCTGCCGAAGCTCGACTATTCCACTATTGATACGCTCCGGCTTATTATAACCACACTTATTTAATTATGTTGCAGGTAGCTTCGATTTTATGTCGACGCCACCTAGCGGATTTTACTGAACTAAAGTGAAAAGCTGGCGTATTTTTGCAAAACTTTGAGCTCATTTATTGCTATTGTTATTAAATTTTTTGAGATAAAAACTATACTAAAACCATCTAGGAAGTATCATGAATCAGTGTGCAAAATTTCAGCAAAATCGGTTCAGTAGTTTTCGCGGTTAGCGATTACAACGGTTTTAGCGACTTTGCTTTATATATTAGTAAGATAGCAGAGTCAATATGGTACGAGGCATTAGAGAGAGCAGAGCGTAGAGATCAGAGACAGACAAGAAAAGTGACAGGTGATATAGGAGAGAACAGTAGAGAGTATATGTTAGGTGAGTATCCAGCTAGACGAGAAGACAACTGCCGTGAAGGGAATCACTGGAACCTACCGCTGTGACTGAGCCTCCGTAAAGGCTAAGGCGAGCCCGAGGTAGAACAGCGTGATCATGAGGATGTTACAAAGGTACTGGGCATAGTAGATTAGAGTCAGATACGGAGATAGAGGTATCCGGGTGATCCGAGCGAACGAGTACATGCGGGGATAAGGTGAAAGTTAGAAACGCGTATGTAAAAGGGAGTTTTTTTTTCAAGGAACTTTTCAAGTCAGTGACGCGTGCGAGGACGGTGACCGTAACGGGTGTGCATGACATGGTGTGTCTGGGTATATGCGTGTGTATGTAAAGTAGGTGTGGGCTTCCGGCCGTCTGGCGGCCGAGCCAAGGAGAAGTTCAACAGTGAGAATGACCAGAACACATACATCAAGTGGCATACTGACCTCGAAGGCACCGGGTATTCATGGGCGTACTGTGAAATTTACGTCAGTGATTGTGTTTATTGGCAATTAGGGCCCTCTTTTCACCTCTGTTATTTCTTTTTATAATTAAATATTATTTTCAACAATTTTTAATGATTAAAATATTTCATTTCTAAAAAAATTTTAAGTATTTTATTTAGACTACTATTTCAAACATAATTATAAATGCAGTATTAAGTTTGGATATCTAATTTAAATAAAGTAGTTAAGTATTTAGATAACTTAAATTAAAGCTGAAATAAAGTATTTGAGAGTATTTTAACTCTGCCAAACACTGCCCATCTCCGGTCATAATTAATACTTAGCTTATAATACCCATAATAATTTAGTATTTCTTCAGTATATGGAAAACTGTGAATGATTAAATAAAAATAAAGCTCTAACTAATCATTTATTTACCGCATAAATTATTTGACGAATAAGTTGGGTAAGAGATATGTGTTACTAAAACAAATGAGTAACTGTAGTTATATTAAAAAAAATCTCATTAGTTATTTTAGTACAAAATTTAATAGTTTACTAATACTGTACTACAAACATTTTTTATTGATTAAATTAAAATATTGTGTACATCAAATGAGATTCAATATCTCAAGTAAGTTAAAAATCATTTATGGATTAGTTAAGTCACCTCATGATTTTATTGCAAACAAACATTGAATTTCATACAATAAAAATAAATTTTTTTCCATAAAAATCACCCGCAGAAATTTTTAATTTGTTGAGAGGGCTGTATGTTTCATGACAAACTACAATATTGACTATAAGACCTAAGCTTCTGCGCTGTAATTATATCTATTGAGCGCGCGGTGGCTCAGTCGGCTAGGTCGTGGATTGACACGCGGGCGACCGTGGTTCGATTCCCGGCCAGTGCGACTTTTCGGGCAAGTACCTCTGTGTCTTTCACATGTGCTTTTTCACCACGCAATGCTCCTCGAGGAGGGTGTAGGCGACCTCCTCGCAGCATAATTGCCTAATTTCCTCCTACCCCCTCCCAGTAATGGGAGGCCTCCCATCATCCCTCTTCCCTTTCTTCTCCAAAGTGCTAAGTGCCCATAGTAGTGTCCTTATTAAAGGGGCCGGACGTAAAACACTATAATATAGAAGAAAAAAAAATTATATCTATCAACAGACGAAGGTGGCACCAACAACAGTCAAAGTACCAACACCAGCGTAAAAATTTGCTCACTTTGTGTACATCAAGTGTGTGCACACATTGTATGCAAACGCAATCAATAAGTCACGAGTGGTTCTGTAATTAAATTAAAATTTGCTTTTCTAACTATGGGTAATGCAGCTGCATACTGTCTTCCTTCAATAATGAGTCATGTCCCAAATATAAGGCGCAAGTCTTAAAATGTTAGGACAGACTCTTTATACTGAGTATGTTCTGAATAAAAGACATATGAGTGGTATACTCGTGACCTGCGGTGTATAGAAAAAAAAAAAACAAAAAAACAAGCAAACAAAAATTCGAAATATATGAACAAAATATAAGTTTATTCCGACTACGAGTAACATAAGCGCTGACATATTAAAAAATATTCGATTACTATTTATCTGTTTCTGATTTATTTCGTAAAATCACTAGTAACAATAAAATATCCCTAGCGTGCACGTTCCTTCCAAGTCTGACCTTAAACAGTTTTTTCTACTAAATATTCTTAGATGGGATTCAAAATTCAACAAATCAGGCACTCGATTATGTCATCTAATCTTTAAAAATAAAACAGTGAATCTAGAATTGTAAAAAAAAGTACATACTATTCGATTCCACGCCAATACGTCCATGCTCACATCTCACCTTCTACTCGAGCTCGAAGAGCATAAAATTTTCCTCCCGATTTCGCATGGTATTTTAGATTCGTGGAACAAAAAAAAATCACCCTCGGGCAATGCATCAAACTCTTTGCCTACCTCTGTCCTTTCCTGTTTTGTTGACACCTAGTAGCAGGTAGTCCGTGTTGTCATAGCTAGTGAAGACTAGACACGGGCAATTGATTGCTTCTAGGACTAGTTGTAAACATCATATCCGAGCACACATGTACCAACTGAGCGTAAAAATGCACAAGATAACTACCGTCACTAGTATCTCCTTTAGTCCTTATACGTGTATTCCATTGCGATCATTCAATATACTACAGCGGTATATTTACACGTAACAGGTTTTAAACACCTTTTATATTATGCATACTCATGGCATCAAGTTTTGGTATAATTGTATATCAACGCGCTATTAATTACACAAAACAAGCACTCTTTTGTCACGTGTAACCACAGGTGCGAAAAAGATCACGAGCCGGCTCCTGCGTGAGGAGTAATCATTTAGAGGATTGCAGGACTACTGGATGCAAGGAAGCATTGCGAACTGCCGCTGGTATAGGCGTCTCGTAAACACGAAGCGGTGCCCGTTATACTGAGTTGTCAAGAGGGAAAGAGAGCTTGAGGTCGGCGCGTGCGCTACCCAAACTTCTTTCTCTAGCATCTGTATTCTTATAAGTGTACAGTATTAATCGCACCTATGTGATGTATTGTCTAAAAAGGTTTAGGGTACAGTGGTAAAAGTAATATAAGATTTTGCTACAACGGAAATACATCGCCCTTCGTTTCGGGTAATTCGTTCGTATGTATATGAGTAATAAATTAGATTTTGGGACTTCTTTTACTCGTTTGGAGTCATCTAAACTTGTTTTATTTAGTATTGTGATTATTTTTCATTTAATTTTTCAAACTTAAAATTTAATTTTCTTATCTCTTAGCTTTCATGTTAAAAATTGCTTATTTTTCCTTTTAGAAAAAATGTTGTTTAGTTTATTATACCAATTACTTATTTTAGAGTTATAAGAATCCTATTTTCTTATTCTGGAAAGTCATAATCCATGAAGCCTCTTAAAAATTGTCCATGAAAAACGCATAATGTGTCATAGGCTTTCAACGATAATTAACGATAACTTTAATAGAAATGTTTTTATGATAAGTACTTACAAAAACTAACTGCAAAACCACTCTGAAAGAGAGTTTAACTTTTGACCACTAGAGGGCGATTGGTTTTGTTTTTAATATAACCTAACATTAACAGAACTGCTTTCACAATGAATTTTATGGCGTTATTCCAATTAGTTAAAGTTCGTAGTAGGCTTCAGTATTTACCAGTCCTTTTTAGGGCCATCGGATATCAAACAATACCTTGCCAACAAATATCTTACAAATTAATAACGTTGACAAAAAACAGTCTTTAGGGCTCACAAACGTTTTAGCCATGCCTACTGCCGCAAGAAGGTATATTGAAAAGAAAACTTCAAATGTATCTAATGAATGCAATTTTAGGCGTCAAGAAACTGAGAACATTGATCGAGATTCGAGATTGAAACAGCAGCTTTAAAATCGAGAAATAAAGAATTTATTAGGTAAGAGATCAGCTTTTCATTATAACCGTGACACTCTAAGACTTTGTTGCTCTGGTGAAAAAATTAACCGCGAAAACCACTGAACCGATTTTGCTGAAATTTTCCATACCGATTCTTGACACTTCCTACATGGTTTTAGTATGGTTTTTATCTTTAAAAATTTATTAACAATAGCAATAAATCAGCTCAAAGTTTTGCAAAAATACGTCAGCTTTTCACTTTAGTTCAGTAAAATCCGCTAGGTGGCGTCGACATAAAATCGAGGCTACCTGCAACAGAATTAAATAAGTGTGATTATAATACGCCGGAGCGTCTCAAATATATTTTTACTTCAATTTCTGAAGATGATTCTTCAACTATAAAAGACTATGTAAAGCCGGCCATTATTAAACCAAGTCAGTCATTAACTGGCAGACGTCACAAGCAGAGTCGTTCGTCGTAAGGCTGGGAACCCCGGTGACCGACGACCCTATATTACCCTCTCGACTCTAAGCATTCAACCAGTAATCACTGATCCTCTCCAATGTCTGTGCTGGGCGAACCTAACAGCTATGAAGGGAAAAAAAATTTGAGCCAACGGGAGTCTCCCACGGGCAACCATCATGAACCAATCTCTACTAATCTCTCCACCTTAGATCATCAAAACAACTGAGTCTGCAAAAAAAACTCGCCCCAAAGCTTCGGACTTTGTAATTTTTCTCCCGATCAGTCTGGAGCTTCAACAGCAGGTCAGAGGAGATCATCCTGAGGTAT
Organism: Copidosoma floridanum; assembly: GCF_036245765.1. NCBI lineage: Eukaryota > Metazoa > Arthropoda > Insecta > Hymenoptera > Encyrtidae > Copidosoma > Copidosoma floridanum. The sequence continues at coordinate 6,218,146 of NW_028321917.1, read as the reverse complement.
CCAGGCAGTCACAATTGCTGTTAACTGAAGTCAAGAAAGAGTTTACTTAATAAGCTCACCGGTCTTTTTTAGGGCCATCGGACGTCGAACTACCTTGCCAACAAATATACTAAAATTAACACAGTTGACTGAAAAATAGCCTTTAGGGTCACAAAAGTCGTAAGCATGCCAATCGTCGCAAAAGGGTATATCGGAAAGAAAACTTCAAATGTATCCAACGAATACAATTTGAGGCGTCAAAAAACTGACGCAGAAAACTTATCAAGATTGGAACAGCCAAAATCGCCAAGTAAAGTATCCATTAAGTGAGAGATCAGCTTTTCATTTTACCCTCACAGTAATATCTTAAATCTTGAAAGATCTAAATTCAAATTTTTAAATAAGTAGAAAATATATTTGTATTTTTGTGGCGATAAAAAATGTAGAGATTAAGCTCCAGGACTTTGTTGCTCTGGTAATAAAGTTGTGAGATGAGAGAAAAAAAATTTATATTTATTTATATTTTTTGGGGGTTTAAAATCTTAACAGCTTTGAAAAATAACCCTTTTCGTAAATTATACAGGAGAAACTGCAAATTAACCACTTCTTATGGCCAACGATTATTTTATGACATAAGGAACACACGGTTCTTTTCAGCATAATTATTTTTTTGAATTTTCACACCTTATTATTTGACCAAATAAACTATATGAATTCCGAAAAAATATGTTTTTAATAAGAAGATTTTGGTTCTGAGATATGTCAGGAATATGTGTAAAATTTCTAACTGAAAACGTTTCACATTACATGTCAACACACAACGGTGTTTTATTTAGTAAGTCTCGGGCGAAGCCGAGACAGGGGGCTGCTAGTAGTATATTATGAGACCCAATGGATACAGAGAGTAACTCTAGATGGTTACAGTGTTTTTGGTATGGAAAGAAAAATTACAAATGCCATTGAAGCTCATCACGCTGATCTACTTAGAATAAATGGAAATCATCCGTTTGCGTAGAAATTTATTTGTAATTCAACAAAATAATTAGATTAAAAGTGAGGAAAATCAAGATTATTTTATATTAACACTAAAATTCTAAATCGTTTTAAATAATTTTTTCATCATAGGAATTTTAAGAATTCAAGATAACGCAATGGCAAATACTGTAAGACTAAGCCAAGGTGAACGCGTCAAAACTTTGCCAAGATACCGCTGAAAGTTTAGAGTGAATCAGCTAAACAGAAGTTAAATTTTTTTTCACAATTATGTTTAATTTTTTCAAATTTACTTTTTTTTACCAGCCACGAAAATTTGAAAAATCCCGCAAAAAAAATTTTACGCTTATACGACCGTGATTCAAACCCAACTCACATTTGAGTAGCTTGCACTTCTAAAAAGTTTAAGACTCTATGTATACGCAGCCTTACTTGTTCTCGCGAAATGATAAATATTATTCATTAAGTTTTTTTTTTTTTTTTTTTTTTTCAACTTATTCATTTAAGAGAAAATTGAATTTTTTTGTATATTATACATTTATATTGCTTCTCCTAAGTAGGTTCACTAATATTTTTGTAACTGTATTATAATGTAAAACCGTTTTTATAGTTTGGCAATTGTATACAAGGAATTCTCTAACAAGCATCCAGCTTCTTGATGCTGTAGGGAATTTAAAAGGTAATATTACGGTGCGAATCGCGCAAATGAGATATCTGGATGATGAACTTCGACAACGTTACGAGTTTGATTTTGATAACATTAATAATGGTATTTTAACTCAGTTATTGTTTATAGTACTTTCATTCATTTAACCATTATCTTTATTCGTTATTTATTAGAACAAATCAGGGTCCTGGAATTCAATGAAGTGGCATTATTTGAAGGAAATCAATTCAGAAACGTTAATGAGGAAAACCTCCAGGAAAGAGCTGACAATCTTTATCAAAATGGTAAAAGATTTTTGTACAATTAAATTATTAATATGTAATTAGGAATTAGGTTTTATTGATATCTCGATTTTTCATCAACGAACAATTGAATGATCGTGGAATAAAATGTCGAATGCATACACAATCGATTTACAGCGTAAAGTTGTTAAAATAACAAATACAACGATTCGAATCATTTAATGTATAAAATGTTATAACGACTGTGCATCACACTGACTGGTATTTTTTAAGGAATCGTATTTCTAGTCTGTCTGATTCGAAAGCGTTTTTTAAATACGCTATCGTAGCATTGCACGTCTACTTTATATGTTTCGTACATATAGACGATAGACAGTAAAAATAATCTTAAGTTTTCGCTTTGAGCGCAATTCCGAAATTACGCCCCCACTGGAGATTTTGAGAACGGTTGGTCGTCAATAGAAAAAGTGATTATTATGAAATCGAGCTTCCGACTCCATTCGCCAGGTAGCCAACCCTTAAATGTCGCTTTTCTACAAGCATTTGGAGATCAATTCATAGTACTGTCCTTTTCTAATCACGACCAATCGTTCTCAAAGTGCCCAGTGGGGGATTTCGGAATCGCGCTCAAAGCGAATATGGGTTTGTTAGAAATCGTCCTCACTTCGATACGCACCCTGTTATAATACCCCAAAAATGTTTTAGAGAAGGATGATGATAATTTGTTGGCTGATATTAATGATGATGATTATAATTTTACTAATCTATTTCAAGGAGTAAAACTGTCTATTCATGTAGTTGATTTACAAGATGATTGTATTTTGTCATAAATTCTGGGACAGTCACTTGGGGATAGAAAAGTTTTGTTTGACGCGATAATTAAAAAAAAAGGTTCAATTAGACAAAAGCGTCTAAAAACTTTATTGCTGTGTCATTCTTATATGACTCTACTCCTAGCATATAGTCCACAAAAATTTAAAACCTGAGAATGTACTAATTAATATGAAATATAAAGTATAACTGTGTGCCTTCGGTTTAAGTAAAATGGATTCGATGAGTAGCTGTCTACTACTGTTGGGTCAAGTTATAGTTGTACTATTTTATATATGAGCCCTGAACAGCTTTTAAATAATGAATCCACATCTATAAAAAGTATCGTATGGACGTAAGATTGTATTTTTGTTTAGCTCTATAAGTACAAACAAATGTGTCAAGGTTTTCTCTTTTTTACGATTTGGCAGAAATTAAAAGAAAAAAAAAAAAAAAAAAAAAAAAGAAAAAAAAACAAGCAACAAAACGTAAAACTTAATATAATTTTGCTTTCCAGAGAATTATAAAAAATAATTTAAAGTAGTTTTGATTACAATGCTTCCAAAAGACCTAAAGCAAGTACTCTACTTGATGTTATTGAATGTATAGGTGACTCGTCCGAAAAATCGTCATAATACTTCTGTGATGTTTATTGTCTAAGAGATCGTTAATAGTAGCTCTGTTTAAAAATAAAACATTGGTTAAGTATTAAGGGTCTGTTCGGGAATAATACGTTAGTTAAGTATTAAGAAAGAAGCACATAAAAATATGGAAGATTTTTCGTTTGAAATTTACATCCTTTGCATTGGCATCTTTGTAGAAAAGATATAAATAATTTGTATGCACTCACACGCACACACAGTGCACATAACCTTTTCGTAAAATCATATTTTTCTCTAACGACCAAGGAGCATATATATGTACTTAGAAAATATGTCATTTTGTCAAAATATAAGGCATTTTTGTAAAGCTGCTGTGTCGACGAAATAGTCACCCAATTCATGACAAAAAAAGCTAATGCTTTGAATAATACTTAAATTTCCGATAAAGACTATATTTTTTTTTCATATTCAAACGAAAATTTAACTAATATGTAGGTCTCAGATAAATTTGACCCCCTTCTCCTGCCCACAGGATATTTCTTTTGATGAAGTAATGAATAGCTAACAACAAATTTTCTGACACGCTTTCCCGTAAAAATGATGCTTAGATGATTAAAACATATTCATGTTTAAAAAAAAGTATGGAGACGATTAACAGTGCTAAAAATCTGTACGAGACCATTAATTTTTATTTCTTGAGGCATCCATTAGGACAAACATAAGAGATCTTTCGAGATTAGTATACTCGCTCTAAAAATCTGCACCATTAGTTATTAATATTACTTCTTTGCAACATTAAAACTACTTTATCTCGAAAAATAGTGTCTAAAGTAAGACTTATGAAATTAACTTGTTCAGAAAAAATAAAAGTAATTCGTTTTTTGCAGAAAAAACTGAAAAATATTTAGAAATTTTGTTTTTTTTTAAGTGATGTCGTATAAAAATTAAACATAAAAATATTAATAGGAGAAAAAAAATTTGGTCGTTGATGGGTTTCGACCCCATGTGAGTGCGTTTTTATCAGGAAAAAAAAAAAATAAATAAATTGATTACAAAAAAATGTGTGTGCACTCGGTGCATCACAAGGGGTTCGAAGAGGTGAGGTCGTTCGCAAAGAGGGGTATAATCTGAGACAAGATTCTCTATACCCCTAGACGGGTCACGTACCATCGGTATCTCCTGGCAACTCAATGTTCAATATGACTAGCGCCTTCATACGCGCTTAACCACTCGACCACCGAGCTCTTGTTTTCCAATTCGTTAAATAGTCGATTTGAAGCTAGCATAGATAAAAAATGCCATTAAGCAAGACACTTGTTAATGTGTTAATTGCTTAGCGTTGTAGTCAATATATCTATATGTCCGACCGACGTGTCTGCAGTCGGTCATATAGATACACTGGTAATATGTATATAGTAAACATACTCAGTGGGTCAGTACACTTGAATATATATTAAAAAAAAAGATATACTGGTAAGGTGCTAGGTGTACACACAAATCGTTCTCAAGTTCCTCGTTGGAGGGCGCTGTTTTTAAATTTCGCTTGAGGCCACCTGATGGGTAGTAAAATGTGTGAACGAAGCAATGGGCAGCAGGGTGGATGGCTACGTTTTTTTTGTAACGCATTTACCCTTATGCGGTAGTTCACGGCCCAACGTAAGAAGTTTTACTTCAGACATGTTGCATTGGCCATCGGTTATTTGTGCATCACATGTTTATAAACTGGCCCTTACATGTGGCTAGATATCATCTGCCCTTTGTCTGTAATGACTGAGCAAAGTGTCAGCTCACGACAAACTTTAGGCACGTGCTCTCTGACTCAATTTACGCGCTTCTCACCCTATATTGATATCGTAATTTGGTTTATGCGGTTCATACACGTATTCTGACACAATCACAAGGTATAAGGATATTTTATTGTTTAAACAAACGTACGCATTTCAAATTCATTCACACATTTGTGACACTAATCTGTAACTTGTTAATCCTGACATATCTGCAAACCTATATGAAGTATTAGTACATCTGTTTTTTTTTTGTTTTTTTACTTATCTAAACTGTGACCTCTATACCGTCTTGTTTATCTTCCAATTTCTATAAGCAATTGTCTATTGTTTATTCGTACATTTTACGTCAAAGTTCTTCCGAATTCAGTATCCTTATATTCTTGATCCTGAGAGATCCTTCATTTTATGGATATTTTCTGTAATCTTAGACATCAGTGTATTTATAAAAATTCTTCATACACTTCTCCATGCAGTAAAAACTCAAAGGTGAATATCTATTTATATTTTATTGAACATTATAGTGAATATTTTCTATTTTCTCATTTTCTTTTGTTTTGTCTAATAAATTTTTGATTCGATTCAAATTACTACGTTATTATATAAAACAATTTTTTTTTTATGTTCGATCAACTTCCAGAGGGAATGCGTGGGATAGATACCCTCAGTTTTTGTAAGTTCAGACTTTTTTGGAACCTTTTTAAGAGAGACCAGCGTAAGATGACAGCCATAAGACCAGAGGAACGACAGCTTCCAGATTACTTTGTTTTTTGTATAGCTGTAATGAGTTAATGAATATGTTGATGAATTCATACATTGATCAATGGGCCCTATGCGGCCTCTTCAACGTTATCTTCGACATCTTAATGTATTATACTATAAATATAATGTATTAAAGTCTAAAATTTTATGCCAAGATTAATACTAGTTTCGCACCATTTTAGTCTTTGTATACTGGCAATAAAGAAAGTTCTTTCTGATGAATTTGTTATCTCGAAAAAATCTGAAATCAAAATATAAGAACGGTAAAAAATTTTTTTTGAGCAACATACATTTTTTGTGATGCTTGTGGTATAATATAGTTTAATCCTCATACTTTAACAAAATTAAACTAAAAAATATTGATTTTTGATTGGTACACTAATACCTTGCTATGTCAAAAGTGTATAAAAAGGTATAATTATTTTTTCTTTGCGCAACATACATTCAGTAACATACTTATATATAAACTGCAAAAGTGTTTGTATTACGCTACAACTACTATTATGTAAAAAATTGTTAAGGCAAGAATTCAGAAAGTGTTGCCCATGTTATCTGGTAATTCGAGTTATGCAACAATAAGAGATAAAAGAAAATTATGCGCCAAGATGGTTTTATGTGAACATTTTTACTGTACGCATGTATATTTTGTACAAAAACAATGTATATATTTAAGCGTAATTGAAACATTGGTGAATACCTTCGTACTCTGCCCAGCATGGTATTCGCGACTTTGGGAAATAATAATGAATGTCATTCTACATGTTATTTTGCTCATGTGCAGTGACAGCCGACTGTTAGGGGGGCCGTTAATATATGGCCAGCCAGTGTACATGAAAATCTAAAAAGCTTCTTGGTTCAGGTTTACCAATAATTATCCTCATATCTATTACTAAACATTGGTTTAGTTCCTCTAATTTTAAATTTTTTTGATTTTACGGTAACTTGGAATACTCGTATAAATAAGATAAGTTCCAACTCGTGTAGCTGTATGCAATTTATTTTTCATTTTTTAAGATAAGTGATATCTCGTTTTGAAAAAACTATAGATAAAACGTCAATGTTCGAAAATTAGTTTAGCCTTCGGTTGTCAGAAAATTTCAAATTTATGAAAAAACAGTTACTTAATACATTGAGATTTATTTGCTACTTGCACAATTTTAAAGCAGCGCCACCAAGGCAAAAACGAGAACAATTGGTCTGGCACAGCAGAAGGCAATTTTCGCGATATGTGCTTGATACCTATAGGAACACAGCACCTCAATAGATACACGAAAGGTTCTGTGTTTATTATATCACGAATGAATACAATTTCTCAAGTGGTACAATCCTATGTGAATAACTAAGAACAAAATTTGTACTACAAGCACTATAAGCGCTTAAATATTACTTCAACCCAAGTCCGTGTATTGTGTGATACGAGATATGTTTTATTAGTTTGCAATGTAGTCAACACAGACCGCCTCTGACCTATCAGAGAGCTCCATTAGCCCCTATAGCGGCGTGTTCACACAGTATGTACAAACGTTCATACGATACGCTTAGAGGATCAGGCCCCAGCTAAAAACTATGAGAAATACACAGTATCTAATGTATTTTACCGCGTTTTTTAATGAACATGCCTAAATAAAATATGTACATTTTACTCATAATTTTATTAAAAATTTAACCCTTAGAATGGTTGTCGATGTATAAACACATAACTTTCTGATGATAGTAATGCTTAGCAGTCTGCTAGCAGAAAACAAACCTATCGTTTAGTTTCACATATTCGCACAGGTATTGCTGCGATCGCTTTTTCAGCTTGTGCACGTAGCGAATACCATGATATTTCAAAAAGGTAGGAATTTGTTAGGTTGCAGAAAATTGAAGTTGAGAAAGGAAAAAAAGATGCACGCAATAATGAAAATTTGCTTCATGTGTTCAGAATAATCTCTCATATTTATTTCAAATGCAGTAAGTTTTTTAAGGTAGTGAAATTTTGTACAGATGTGCACGAAATTTAAACATGTACAAATACAATCAAATAATTGATACAATAAATTAAATTGATTCTGAAAGTTTAAAAAGGACGACTTTTGTAATCAATAAAATTTTAACGTTAGTTTTTTTTTCTAATTTAATAATACTTACTTACTAATTATTAAATATATATACTCAAATACACATTCGATTACAATATATAACAATTTTTTTATTTACTAGTTTTTTTTTTTTCATTTCTTTTTACTTAAATATACAAAAGACAAATATATATAACACGAGGGTCCTTTTTTCTACTATACTAATTAAATTAAATATTTCAAACATCAAGTAAGATGTATAAAAAGAATCATATATAATAAAGAAAAGAAGAAATTGTTGATATAGATCTTAAAATTATACATCACTATACTTATATTATACCTATGTACTATACACTTAATGGCTAGAGTGACGGGCAGGAAGAGAAAAAAAGAAAACAATTAGCGGCACTTCTTCATGTTTTTATTCACGCATCCTCGCTGTGTATATAGTCACTTCAATCTCGCGTTTACGACTCTATGAGAACCCATTCTTTATTTCTCTTATATACACAATTTTTTTTCACTATTCTACTAGTAGTACACTTCTTTCCACTATATTAATATTATATAAAATATTTCGTATCTCAAGTGAAATGTACAAAAAATAAATATCATGCACAAGAAAAGAAATTTTATATAAATTTCTTAAACCTACAAATTGCTGTACTTATATTAAATACACTAGACACTTAACGGTTTGAGTCACTTTTTGGTTTTACCAGGGAGAGGGCGGTTTCTTGCTCGGCTTCCACCTCAGGAATTTGAACAGTCTTTACAATTTCAATGTGATTTTTTTTACTAGTGGTATATAATACGGTGTTGAGCGCATTCGGCGCTTTCTTGACCTCGAGTTAGCTGGTGACGAGGAGCAATCGTCCGGCTGGGGTACTTCCGGACGGCAGGAGGAAAAGTAGCTTGGGGAGCTGCGTGGTGGTGTCAGCTGGGAAACGATGTTGCAATTTTTTTGGTCCAACGATGGTAACATTAAACCAAGATCGGCAAGAGCGACCCATTGTGTTCTTAAATCTATGGCCAATTCCTTGACATTTGCACCCTCTTGCTCCTGCTCCTCCTGGCTGACCAGTGAGGCACTAGATCTGCCGGAGCTCAGCAGCAAAGGATTCCTTAGCACCGGCTTCACATGGCTGTCACAACGAGCCCGCTTGTGATGAGAGGCGATGGAGTGTTCCTGACCATTTTCCGAATCATCTGATCGGACGCGCTTCCGATGCCTTGGAGTAAGGTAGGATGAGGAAACCGTGGTCAGGGCTTGAATGGATATTGAACGGATAGTATGATTGTGCTGGTCTCTGGATTGAGGTGGCAGCGAGGAGGATGAGCGGGAAGAAGATAACACAGTCACAGATGATTCAAACTTTGGCTTCTGTTTGGCAAGACTAAAATCTAAGGCTACAGAAGCCGCAGCCTGCAGTGAACTAGCTACAGGAGCAGTACTACCGCTGCTCGAGACCAAACCTGTTTTATTTAGGCACGATGTGCTCAGCTCCTTTTTATCCTAGAAACTTTCTCGATATTGCCGCCGCCTGCTATCCATCACATTCTTATTGTAAGAATTAAATGGGCGACATTGCTGCTGGTGTCGTCGCCAGGATGCGAGCTTACTCCGAAGCTTTTGAATAATGGAGATATCCACGTTCAAATCTACACTCACTTCGTAAGTCATGATTATAGTATCCTGGAGTTGTAACTATGACTTGAATTTCAGTAAAACAGCTTCTACTGTAATTTAGTTTCTGCACTTATGTCGATTTACTATTGTCTTATACTGATAGTCACCCTTCACTAGTCTTTTGATAAAACCTTATCCGACATCTACCGCACTATAGAACAGACGATTGACTGACTGGCTAGTTGTACTGAGCACAAGTTTCTTTAAATTATAAATGTAGATATATATGCACTCATTAGTGTTGGGCTGCTTAGAAAGTTTGGAGAAGCTTCTTTCTCTATCCCTTACTTTACCTCGGTCTATTATCACTGCATCGGGGGAGAGTGATAACGGAATAACAATATGAGCGTGCAGCCTTATCACAGCGTCGCTGTGTTTTTTTTTCAACACTTTTTCATGTCACTGCCGAAGAAGTTGTATCTACTGCTTTTTTTTTGCTTAATAAAAAAAGTGAATTAAAATTTACTAAATTTCCCGAGTTTAGTGATTACCAGTCGTTTCTTTGTTATTCTACGTTATTGTACTATGGAAAAAGTATGTACCATCCTAATTAAGGTTTTAAAAAAAATATCTTATCGTAGAAGATCTTGAATTATCTAAGAAATATTCTTTTTCAACAATTAATACTTAGTTTTCCTAAGAAATTAAAATCGATATGGAAGCATTTGTATACTGTAGTCAGTGTAAAAAAAACGTAGTAAGGAATACTTAATCGATTGGTAGTTTGCGAGTACGGCCATGATTCTTCAGAATCATGAGGAAAGAGGTACAGAAGAAGCTTGGAAAATTCAACCAAGGGGAAAGCGGAAGACATGACCTTGTTTCAAGAAATTCTTGTTCTTGACTTTGGCAATGAGAAGCAGCCGCAGATTTTGAAGAACGACACAAGTATGGACTTAAATGAGACCAGTACGTTTGTGCGTGTCTGTACTCTTGACTTTGTGAAACGTACAGCAATACAGTATATGAACAGAATTGAATGCGTATTAAAAACATTTTTTTTGTATAGTAAGAAAAAATTTCTACAATATTCATTGTTATCATTATTTTTCTAGAGTTTTTTTAGAGTTTCACTTTTATCGAATTTATAGTTCAAAGACTGGCAAACAAAATGAAATTTGTAATTTTCAGAAAAAATAAAGCATTTAAATTTCTATTATGACTATGAGGACTTTTTCAGGACAATGGATTCATACTCAAAATTTTTTAGAATAACGGAAAATTCAGCTTCCCGATGTTCAATACATTTATGCCAAGTCAAAGCAACACAAAAACCTTTGTCTCGTACAATCTTGAAAATTTATTTTATTTACGGATAAGCTATAGTATCACGTAGCGACTAACGAGCAAGAAAATTCAATTTCTCGATTTATCATTACAAGCATAGCTGAACAGCCAAACCTGCACGTAGACGTGCGATTACTAGTTTTATGTTATCGTTGGCTTGATTTTGGTTCAATTGTTTTTCTGTTTTTTAGTATTGAAAAGACATTCCAAGTCACGACTTGATAGCGTGAAAAATTAAATTGCATAATGATACAAATTAACGTCATTAACAAAACTGTTATGAAATTGAAGATTAATTAAAAATTTTTATTGATACCTGCAACACAACCATATATTGAGAATTGAATTGAATTGCAAAGAAAAAACCAACAGATTTTCATTGTACGCATGTGCAGACAAAATCGTAAGTTGAGTCATGCACATTTCCCGAGTCCCATGATGTATTTGATTAGTTTTTACGTCAAATAAACAAGAAAATGAATAATCGACTTTACAATTATATGATCACATTTTACATATTTTAATGATTGATCACGCTTGACTTACGTCTCAAGACATTATAATCTACAAAAATATTTAAAAAAAATTATTTCTATATCAATACTTATATTTTTCCACAGAATAGCTCTCACTATGAAAATTTTATTCTAGTCAAATGTGAGATTTTAGGGTACATTAGTAATCTTCTCTTTTGACACATACGTCACTTACAGCATATTTATAATCTCGATAACTTTCTACCGCAAAGCTACAATTAAAGGAATAACTGAAGTTTTATCAAAGTGAACACGATGAAACTCAAAATATTTACTTACACAGCACTTTTTAGTCTTCGTTCTTATGATAAATTAAAATGAACATCATTATCAATTAAGTTGAAAGTTATTTCCTCATTAAATACTGGAAGATTTCTTGAGTTATTTTTAGTGAAACTGCGAGTAAAATTAGTTTCTTACTTATTTAGTTAGTTTTTTTACTTACTTAGTTTTTTTTAAATTAGAGGTCCATATTCAGAAAATGTCCATTTATAAACAAATGTCAGTAGCATTTAAGCTGTTGATTAACAAGCCTATTTATATTTTGGACACCATATGTTTTTTATACTGTAAGGAATTGAAACTTTTTTTTCAGTGAGTCGGTAATTGGCTATTATTCTTATCTACAACATTATTATCCAGCATTTAGCAATTTGTATTATTTAAAATGTATTGTAGGATGTTTGACTTTACCAAGTAAAATAAATTTCAGACAAAAAATTTTCCCACATAATGGCTCGTAAAGTTTACAAAATCTTGACGTAATATAAACATGATTGTCTGTTGCTTTAGAAAGAGAACAGCATTGCCATAATTTAATTACAGGTTTATTAAGGTATTTTTATTAAATTATCCTTATTTAGTTTATTATACGCAAGTATACTGTTCAAGTCGCTTGGGTAAGGTTGCGTTACTTACGCCAACAGTGTTTATTCCTCTACAATAGGTTGATGTTTCATTGTACTTCATTTTTTTCACCACGAAATTAAAAACAACAAATTTAAAATAAACCACACGAAACAAATATTGCTTTATTTCCTTGAAAAAGACTTCATAGTTAATTTTGATGTCCATTATTGGTAGAACTTACAAGAAGAACACTGAAACATGCAAAAATTACTTTAGTAACGTCAAAATTATAGTCTTAAGACTACATCAGTCATTTATTTAAACAGCAAACCTGTTTTTTGTTTGCTTATTGTAAATAGATACTTAAACCTTCCCGATTTGGTGTTATAATACGGAGAATGGCGTCTACTTTGGCTAATATACCTTACAAAAACGGATCATTATATGAATTTTGTTGTTTGAAATTCGCGCGAAATTTATAGCTGCAAACACCTACTTTTAATATTTATTACTTGCACATGATTATAGCTACTTTATTATCAATTATAGCTTTTGTATTATGCGCCTCTTTCTTACGATCAAATGTAGTCCCCCTACCCCTGCAGATGGAGCAACTTCTTTTAACGTTATAAAAGTAAAATATATTCTCAGCAGAATGTTTAGCGCTACTAAAAGCCCTCGAATTTCTTATAATTTACGAGGCTCAAGAACGTAATAGGAATTTTCGATTAGTTTGGATTCCTACCCATTTAGGTATAGTAAAAAATGACAAAGTTAATAAATTAGCCAAATTAGCAGGGGATAACGGGCCTCCCCTCAATGTTGAAATCCCTGCCACTGATCTTATCACTAGATTTAGAAAGATGTGTCAAAAGTATAATGAGTCGAGCTTGTTAGCTATGTCTGAAACTAAAGGCACATGGTACTACAAATCATTTTACAAACCTAGATTAAAACCATGGTTCTTTAATTTTAACATTTCACGCAAAGCCATCGTTTCATTGAATCAAATAAGAAGTGGCCATATGTCACTCAACTGTGCCTTATATAGACTTAATGTTGTAAACAGCAATTTATGTGAATTTAGTGTATATATAGATGACGTAGAACATACATTTTGGCAATGTAGCAGCTTTGACAAAGAACGATCTGTGATGCTCAAAAAGCTTTATACTCCACTCCATGGATAATATTGCATCTTTATTCTTCCTCCAATGATGTCTATTGGGTAAAGCACGACATTACCGTCATATTCATTGCCTTGGCAGTATTTGTGACTTTTGCTGTGAGTGTATCAATTTTTTTAATTAAAAGTTTTTCTTAGCTATGAACGAAAACAATTTAATAAAATCCTTTGGCAGATAATTTTTTTTTTCTTTCTTTAAATATCTCGAGTTTGGTACGTAAAAATGTAACTATAGCTCGAACGGCAGCAAAAAACAAAAATGGATTACACTAAATGGGTGCGAGCCACGTTACGCTCGTCTTACTCTTTGGATTGCAGAACTTACTATACTGCTTGTGGTTCTGCATCGACAAGACAAAACCTGCATTAATTTACTTGCAATCCATTAAACTTACGTCATCTTTCCAAGTAAGATTATACATACTATGAAATATTAATCAATAAAGATAATGACAATGACAATGATAATAGTTATAAGAATATTGTTTTTCAGGAAACTTTCGTATCTTTTATCTTCTGCTTCTTGAACGACGAAGTCCAAGCAGTTATGAGGGAAAATTTATTTTCGTCAAATAATAATAACAACAATACTTAAAATATCAGACCATCCCATCTCTCTAAAGGATAATTGTCAAAGAGACATCAAAGGAAAAAATTAAAAGTAAAAAACTGGAAAAAAGATAAATAAAAAATTATAGTTCGAGTGTATCTACAATCCGTATAAATATTTAGGCACGCGTAATATATAAATTAAAATTCAATTTCCAAATTAGTATGAAAATTTAAAAGTAGGCCATTACTAACACTTAATTCTTTTACTAGTTGTTCATCATTCTCATTATTTCGTACAATTGTATTTCTACAGATTCAATAGGACTAGTGGATTTTTCTGCACAATTTTTCTGTTGATTGAGGAAATATGTTTATATTTGTTTCCGTAATTCGTAGAACTTATTAATTACATAAAGTATATAAATCGATTTTCTTCGCATTAAGCGCGAAAATTTAGTGTAAAATGTATACAGTAGGATTTTTTACACGTATTTTTGTGGATTTTTGTATGGTGTATAGTATGCTTGGTTTTTTTTTTGAACTATGAAATTATACATTTTATTTGTAATGATCATGTACAGCCTATAAACTCCGGCCAAATCAGGTCTCTTTTCTTTCTACTACTGTCTATTTTTATTTGACAATTTTTTAATGGAAACCGATGATTGCGCATTTAAAAAAGTTAATATGCAAATATATGTATTCTTATCAAGATTTAAAACTGAAGAAAAGATATTTATGTACTCGTAAATTGATGCGAAAATAATCCTTGTAAAAAAAGTTAAACGTTTAAACGTTACAAAAAAAAGCCAAAAGAAATCACGTTAATTACACTAAAAATAACTAAAGTTAAAATTTTGATGCTGCATAAAGATTCATACTTTTTTTTAAAATAACATTGTTCTTTTAGTTTTTTGTTAAAAAAATGTATTGTTTATGTAACTATTTTGTGTACATATTAGATAAAAAAAATTCGAAAATATGTTATTTGAAATTGATATTAAAAGTTAAAATTTGGGCTGGTATTACGAAACAACACTGGAATTCTAATTCTTAATATTTACTCTAACGCAATATCCGTACGATTGAGTATAATATAAATCCCCATAAAAGAACTAACTTTTATATGAAGTAAAAGGTTAGGCGAGTTTGATGTGTTTTAAATACATCCAAAATAATCATGTTTACAAAACTAATAACGTTATACAGTAAAAAAAAAAGTTATTTTTATAGCAAAGACTATAATATCTCCAAGTGTTTCAGTTAATATGTTTCTAATAATACTTATTTAAAAATATTTGGCGAAATAAAATATTCAAAAAGTAATAAGATCAACAAAAATAGTCAATTTTGTTGCCACGTCAAAGAGTTTTTATAAACATGAAATTATTTATGACTAGAATAAATATCTTAATTTAAATATTTAATTAAATAAAAATTTTTTCACAAAAAAATTGAATGTTTGAAAAGTGATAAGATCAGTTAAAATTATTTAAGTTCATTGATACATCAGAAAGTTATAATTTACTAAAAATAATTCAGTATTTAAATAAAAATTTATATAAAAATATCTGAGTGCATTTAAAATTTTACAAAACGAAATGGAAGATTTAGAAAGTAATGAGATGTTAAAGAAAAAGTCAAGTTTTTGACATTACATATATATTGTAATACTTAAATAAGTTATGTATTAATTTTTATGATACTTTTAAGGTACTGAATAACAAATAGTCAAGCCTAATGTTTTATTTTTATTATAAAATTAAAAAATGTCAACATTTGAGATAGTTAATAAATCTGTATAACTTGCCAGCTCGGGTTTATACTGTTTTTTAGCAAACATTTAAAATAACGTTTAGAAAAAAAAATAATTGTAAATTTATATATAAATATCTGTGATCAGGCATATGACAAAAAAATTAAACTCCATCATTGTTTGGTAAACCAAAACATCTGCCGTATCACTAGAAATGTGATTTAAATAACTTTCCGCGTCTGTTAATGCCGTATTCCGATTTATGCACCACCGCGTATCTTTTCAGTAGATGGGCTCAAGTGCATAGCGCCCTATTATTTATTGTAGATCGACTTGTAAAAATAACGTTTGAAATTCAAAATAGTACTACAAAAATGTTGAGAATTATCATTTTTAATTTAGACCAGTGATAAATGCAAAACAAATTTTAGCAAAATAATAAATATTGCATGTGTGCATATATCTTCTTCAGTTTTAAGGGTATTAAGCAACTCTTTGGAAAAAAGCCTATAAAAATATGGAAAATTTTTCGTTTGGAATTTACATCTTTTGCATTGGCATCTTTGTAGTAAAGATATAAATAATTTGTATGCACTCACACACAGTGCACAAAACCTTTTCGTAAAATCATATTTTTCTCTAACGACCAATGAGCATATATATGTACTTAGAAAATGTGTCATTTTGTCAAAATATAAGGCATTTTTGTAAAGCTGCTGTGTTGACGAAAAAGTTACCCAATTCATGACAAATGAAGCTAATGCTTTGAATAATACTTAAATTTCCGATAAAGACTATATTTTTTTTTCATATTCAAACGTAAGATTTAACTAATATGTAGGTCTCAGATAAATTTGACCCCCTTCTCCTGCCCACACGATATTACTTTTGATGAATGCAATGAATAGCTAACAACAAATTTTCTGACACGCTTTCCCGTAAAAATGATGCTTAGATGATTAAAACATATTCATGTTTAAAAAAAAGTATGGAGACGATTAACAGTGCTCAAAATCTGTACGAGACCATTAATTTTTATTTCTTGAGGCATCCATTAGGACTAACATAAGAGATCTTTCGAGATAAGTATACTCGCTCTAAGAATCTGCACCATTAGTTATTAATATTATTTCTTTGCAACATTAAAACTACTTTATCTCGAAAAACAGTGTCTAAAGTAAGACTTATGAAATTAACCTGTTCAGAAAAAATAAAAGTAATTCGTTTTTTGCAGAAAAAACTGAAAAATATTTAGAAATTTTGTTTTTTTTTAAGTGATGTTGCATAAAAATTAAATATAAAAATATTTATAGGAGAAAAAAAATTTGGTCATTGATGGGTTTCGACCCCATGTGAGTGCGTTTTTATCAGGAAAAAAAAAAATAAATAAATTGATTACAAAAAAATGTGTGTGCACTCGGTGCATCACAAGGGGTTCGAAGAGGTGAGGTCGTTCGCAAAGAGGGGTATAATCTGAGACAAGATTCTCTATACCCCTAGACGGGTCACGTACCATCGGTATCTCCTGGCAACTCAATGTTCAATATGACTAGCGCCTTCATACGCGCTTAACCACTCGACCACCGAGCTCTTGTTTTCCAATTCGTTAAATAGTCGATTTGAAGCGAGCATAGATAAAAAATGCCATTAAGCAAGACACTTGTTAATGTGTTAATTGCTTAGCGTTGTAGTCAATATATCTATATGTCCGACCGATGTGTCTGCAGTCGGTCATATAGATACACTGGTAATATGTATATAGTAAACATACTCAGTGGGTCAGTACACTTGAATATATATTAAAAAAAAAGATATACTGGTAAGGTGCTAGGTGTACACACAAATCGTTCTCAAGTTCCTCGTTGGAGGGCGCTGTTTTTAAATTTCGCTTGAGGCCACCTGATGGGTAGTAAAATGTGTGAACGAAGCAATGGGCAGCAGGGTGGATGGCTACGTTTTTTTTGTAACGCATTTACCCTTATGCGGTAGTTCACGGCCCAACGAAAGAAGTTTTACTTCAGATACGTTGCAATGGCCATTGGTTATTTGTGCATCACATGTATATAAACTGGCCCTTACATGTGGCTAGATAGCATCTGCCCTTTTGTTTAATGACTGAGCAAAGTGTCAGCTCACGACAAAGTTTAGGCACGTGCTCTCTGACTATCAATTTACGCGCTTCTCACCCTATATTGATATCGTAATTTGGTTTATGCGGTTCATACACGTATTCTGACCCAATTACAAGGCATAAGGATATTTTATTGTTTAAACAAACGTACGCATTTCAAATTAATTCACACATTTGTGACACTAATCTGTAACTTGTTAATCCTGACATATCTGCAAACCTATATGAAGTATTAGTACATCTGTTTTTTTTTTGTTTTTTCACTTATCTAAACTGGGACCTCTATACCGTCTTGTTTATCTTCCAATCTCTATAAGCAATTGTCTATTGTTTATTCGTACATTATACGTTAAAGTTATTTCGAATTCAGTATCCTTATATTCTTGATCCTGAGAGATCCTTCATTTTATGGATATTTTCTGTAATCTTAGACATCAGTGTATTTATAAAAATTCTTCATACACTTCTCCATGCAGTAAAAACTCAAAGGTAAATATCTATTTATATTTTATTGAACATTATAGTGAATATTTTATATTTTCTCATTTTCTTTTGTTTTTTCTAATAAATTTTCGATTCGATTCAAATTACTACGTTATTATATAAAACAATTTTTTTTTTATGTTCGATCAACTTCCAGAGGGAATGCGTGGTATAGATACCCTCAGTTTTTGTAAGTTCAGACTTTTTTGGAACCTTTTTAAGAGAGACCAGCGTAAGATGACAGCCATAAGACCAGAGGAACGACAGCTTCCAGATTACTTTGTTTTCTGTATAGCTGTAATGAGTTAATGAATATGTTGATGAATTCATACATTGATCAATGGGCCCTATGCGGCCTTTTCAACGTTATCTTCGACATCTTAATGTATTATACTATAAATATAATGTATTAAAGTCTAAAATTTCATGCCAAGATTAATACTAGTTTCGCACCATTTCAGTCTTTGTATACTGGCAATAAAGAATGTTCTTCCTGATGAATTTGTTATCTCGAAAAAATCTGAAAACAAAATATAAGAACGGTAAAAAATTTTTTTTTGAGCAACATACAATTTTTTGTGACGCTTGTGGTATAATATAGTTCAATACTTATACTTTAACAAAATTAAACTAAGAAATATTGATTTTTGATCGGTACATTAATACCTTGCTATGTCAGAAGTGTATAAAAAAGGTATAACTATTTTTTCTTTGCGCAACAAACATTTAGTAACACACTTATATATAAACTGCAGAAGTGTTTGTATTACGCTACAACTACTATTATGTAGAAAACTGTTAAGGCAAGAATTCAGAAAGTGTTGCCCATGTTATCTGGTAATTCGAGTTATGCAACAATAAGAGATAAAAGACAATTATGCGCCAAGAAGGTTTTGTGTGAACATTTTTACTGTACGCATGTATATTTTGTACAAAAACAATGTATATATTTAAGCGTAATTGAAATATTGGTGAATACCTTAGTACTCTGCCCAGCATGGTATTCGTGACTTCGGGAAATAATAATGAATGTCATTCTACATGTTATTTTGCTCATGTGCAGTGACAGCCGATTCTTAGGGGGGCCGTAAATATATGGCCAGCCAGTGTACATGAAAATCTAAAAAGCTTCTTGGTTCAGGTTTACCAATAATTATCCTCTTATCTATTACTAAACATTGGTTTAGTTCCTCTAATTTTAAATTTTTTTGACTTTACGGTGACTTGGAATACTCGTATAAATGAGATAAGTTCCAACTCGTGTAGCTGTCTGCAATTCATTTTTAATTTCTTAAGATAAGTGATATATCGTTTTGAAAAAACTATAGATAAAACGTCAATGTTCGAAAATTGGTTTATTCTTCAGTTGTCACAAAATTTCAAATTTGTTAAAAAAGAGTTACTTAATACATTCAGATTTATACTATGATGTTTTAAAAAGGTAGAAATTTATTAGGTTGCAGAAAATTTAAGTTGAGGAAGGAAAAAAATATGCACGCAATATTGACGATTTGTTTTATGTGTTCCGAACAATATCTTATATTTATTTCAAATGCAGTAAATTTTGTAAGGTAGTACAATTTTATACAGATGTGCACGAATACGAACATACAAAATATACCCATGTACAAATACAATCAAATAATTGATACAATATATTAATTCGATTCTGAAAGTCGAAAAAAGACGCATTTTGTAATTAATAAAATTTTAACTTCATTTTTTTTTCCTTTTTTTTTGAATTTAATTATACTTACTTACTAATTAATAAATATAAGTACTCAAGTACACATTTAATTACAATAAAGAACAATTGTTTTCTTCACTGGTTTTTTTTTTTCATTTCTTTTTACTTAAATATACAAAAGACAAATATAATTATATAACACGAGGGCCCTTTTTCCTACTATACTAATTAAATTAAATATTTTAAACATCAAGTAAGATGTTTAAAAAGTATCATATATAATGAAGAAAAGAAGAAATGGTTGATATAGATCTTAAAATTATACATCACTATACTTGTATTATATATACTATACACTCAACAGTTCAAATCACGGGTAGGGAGAGAAAAAGAAAAAACAATTAGTGGCCCTTTTTGTTACTCCTATGCACGCATACTCGTACCATATATAGTCACGTCGATCTTGCGTTTACCACTCTACAAGGACCTATTCTCTTTTTTTCTTACTCACAATTTTTTTCATTACTCTACTCTTTGTGGATACTTTTGATCGGGTTGCAAAAACACATGAGGGGGCTAGTATCAAGTCATGGGTTACGTACCATGGCGGGGCAGTGGACGCCAAAACAGACGCATTACATCTCTAATGGCGGCTGTTTTTTTTATTCTTTTTTTTTTTTATCGTAATTACTTATAATACACGTCATTGATGTGCTCAAACATCTTGTGCCACACAAGATGAGTCACGCACATTGCCTGAGTTCTATGATGTATTTGATTACACAAATATACCAAAGACAAATATTTTATTATACGAGGGCGCTTGTTCCACTATATTCATTAAATATAATATTTCGTATCTCAAGTAAGATGTATAAAAACTATTATATGGCACGCACAAGAGAAGAAATTGTTATATATTTTTAAACTCACAAATTACTATACTTATATTATTTATACTTTACACTTAACGGCTTAAGTCACTTTTTGGCTTCATCAGAGAAAGTGTGGTCTTCTACTTGGGTTCCACCTCCAGAAACTGAACAGTCTCCACTATTTCTATGTGACTTTTTTTAGCTGGTGGTATATACCACAATGTTGAGCGCGTTGGACACTTTCTTTACCTCGAGTTGGCAGGCAAAGAGGAGCAATCGCCTGGCTGGGGTACTTCTTGACAGCAGGAGGAAGAGCAGCCTTAGGAGCTGCATGGTGGTTTCAGCTGGGAAACGATGTTGTGTTTCTTTTGGTCCAACGATGGTAACAGCCGACCAAGATCGGCAAGAGCGACCAATGGCGTCCTTAGGTCTACGGCTGATTCGTCGGTCTGGACCCCCCTCAGGCGCTGGTAATTGTTAATTTTGATGATTTGTACCAATTTGCTGAGCTCTTTCTTATGGTCCATATATTTTAGCACTTTTGGGCGATTAATGCAGTACTTGCGCGTCTTTTCCCGTTCGCTTCTTTCAAATTTATTGTTGATTTGAAAAACATCGAGCACCTTGATTTTAAAATTGGAGGTATTGGATCTTTGGCACGCAAGATCAGCATTTGCACCCTCTTGCTTCTCTTGGCTGTCCAGTGAGGCACTGGATCTGCCAGGGCTCAGCGGCAAAGGATCCCTTAGCACCATCTCCACATTGCTGTCACAGCGAGCTCCCTTGTGATGAGAGGCGATGGGATGCTCCTTGCCATTTTCCGAATCTTCTGAACGCACGCGCTTTCGCTGCCTTAGAGTAAGGTAGGATAAGAAAACTGCGATCGGGGCTTCAATGGATATCGGACGGAGAGTATTATAGTGCTGGTCTTGGGATTAAAGTGGCAGTGAAGAGGATGAGCGGGAAGAAGATGACGCGGACCAAGACGATTCGGATCTTGGCTTCTGTCTGGCAAGACTAAGATTCGAAGGCGCTAAAGTTGGAGCCTAGCGTGAAGTTGCTACAGGAGCAGTATATCCGCTGCTCGAGGTCGAACCTGGCCCATTTAGGCATAATTTGCTCAGATCTTTCTCATCCGGGAACCTCTCTCGCAACTGCCGATACTGCTGTTGTTGTCGTCGATAGGATTGGGGCTTGCTCCAAAGCTTCTGGATGATAGAGATGTCCACGTTAAAATCTTTACTTACTTCACACTGCATAATCGTAAATTTATTCACTTATCAATATCACTTAAATTTTGTAGAACAATAGCTTCTGCTGCAATAGAATTTTTTCACTTATGTCGATATACTGATGTCTTATATACTAATAGTCACACTTTACTTGTCTCTAGTTACTGTAGCTACTGCTGCAGATAATAGAATAGCAGATTGAATTATTTGGAATCAGGACTTTTTATAAAAGGTGTAGCCTAATTCTCCCGTGCAAGTACGTTTGAGGTGTAAAATCAAAATGGTTTTTTGATTGCCAAAATGTTTCTGTAAATAGTTATATCATAACTTTTTTGCTGTTATTTAATTTCGTTCTGCACAGGACACATCACACCCTGTCTGCCACAATCAAGTAAGATCTCACCTGATATTTCAGGTGACTATCTCATGTCAAAAAACTCACCTTAGATCTCAGCTGACATTTCATAAAAAATACACTCAGAGATACTTTCAATTTACGTGCACGGTGTACGTTTGGCGTTCAGCCGCGTGGTGGCGTGTCGACACCCAACTAGCTGAGTGAATACCGAGCGCTAACTCAGCTTTCAGAGGAACAAATTTCGTTCACTCAAAAATCCGAGTGAACGCACTCGACGGGTCGTACGAATGTCTAACTGACACTGAGAATATCATACGTATATATGTACGTACACGTGATAGACATTGCTGATTTCGAAGAACAGCTTTACGAAAGTGTTGTTACATGAGCAGGAAAAGTTGACTAATATATTACAAATATTTTACAATAGATTTCATAAATAACGAGTTAAAAATCTTGAATTTTGGTGTTTCAAATAAAAACGTGTCGTTGCCGATTGAAACGACCTATGTCAAAAAATATCAAAAATTAAAAATGTCATCAGCAGAATCACTGTTTTTTGGTAGAAGTTTTGGTTTGATTGCAGGTAATAAAGTGCCTCATACTGATAATGCATGGCAATTGTATATATTTTTACGAAATATCATCCACATTTTAACATCTCCTACAACAACTAACAGAAATTTGTTATATATTTTTGCAGCTGTTTCTTTCTGAAAGGAACATTTCCTACATATTTTTTATTATAAAATTATAGCTAATATTGTAAGCAACGATTTTTAGAATCATAAGTTATGTTGCGTCAAGTAGGTAAATAAACGCAAAAGAACATTATAATTTATTGTTATGCATCCTTTTCACACGTAAGAGATTCATTATGTATGTTTGTGTACAAAAACATGATAATATTATGCCACTATACGTATACAGACTTAAATATAGCATATTGTAATAACACTGTTGTACATATAATTCTTGCACTTAATGAGCATTATACTCATTATGTTACAACACATTTAAATTAAATACAGTTTTTTTCACGCAAGTGTTATTTATTTTCTCTCTGTTACCTCTCACGACTACTTATACACCTTATGACAATTGACTTAATAGTCGAATTCTGATTTTATCTCTATTCATTATTTCAACATTCTTCAGTATCAAATATTTTGAAATTTTGTTCCGATAACGTATGACTTTTTCATATTATTTAGAATTTTGAACCATGTTTCAAACCTGTAAGCCAATTACTTTTCAACATATGAGGTTTTTATTTATGCTAAAACAGTAAATCATTCAAGTTGTGGCGTTCACAAAAAAAAACACCTTTGTTAAACAAGTATATTTAGCATATTTCAAGGAAATATCGTCGATAGTTGCCACCATTACGGTCTCGTTTCTCGATGCTAAAAAGCAAGTGTAAAAACTTTCGATAAAATCAATATAAGTAGTTATGATAAGCTGATCTCTTATATATAGAAAATACACAGAAGAAACTGTAAATCAACAACTTCTTATAGCCATCGAGTATTTTATGGCATAAAGAACGCACGGTACTTTTCAGTATAATTATTTTTTTGAATTTTTACACTTTATTATTTGACCAAATAAACTATATGGATTCCGAAAAAATATACTTCTAATAAGAAGATTTTTGTTCTGAGCTGTGTCAGGAATAAATGTAAAATTTCTAACTGAAAACGTTTCACATTACATGTCAACACACTACGGTGTTTTATTCAGTAAGTCTCGGGCGAAGCCGAGACGGGGGGCTGCTAGTTCTAAATAAAACCATTCTTACAGATGAAATAAGTGTATATTACAATATTGCTATTATTTACATTTATTTCTGTAAGTCAAAAAATAACCTATTATTGTACATGAGTTGAAATGGATATGCATAACGTATACCCACGTTATGTAGTCCAACGCAGCAAATACACGCACTTCGAGTCTTCTGTTCACGTCATCGCTGCATAGAATTTTTAAGTTCCTGCACTATCTTCTCTGAAACTAGTTCCAGTGAATGAGCTTTGTTTATGCGTGCCCCCCTTGTTTTTGCCATTGAGCTTTTTCTATGACAGTGCGTTCACTTATTTCAGGTCCTGTTCACTGTGATCTTGTATAGAGGACATGCATCTAAACATGCCTTGACATTTTTAAAAGATCTAAAACTTTCTCTTTAAGGCCAAGTTTCTATGACTTTCAGAGTTATGCTTAAATAACTGGCTACTTCCGACATTTAAAATTTACGGTTAAGCTATAACAATATTAGAAAAAAAAAAAAAAAAAAAATTTTTAAGGGGGGTTTCCTTCGATGGAATTTAAGTTCAAAGTGTCTGAGTATAATATACAAACGAAGATGCACAAACTAAATTTGATCTGAAATAGATAAAAACATTATTAGTTCGTACATATATTTTGGTACTTCATGGGCATCACTTGGATCATCCTCATGTTGTCTTCAAAATTTGTTTCACACCAGAAATAGATTATTTAGACATGGTTACACTATAAACTCATGACAAAAATACAACGCACTTTAATAAAGCAGTCGTGCCTTACAAAAAAAAAAAAAACATAACGAAGCCTATGCTATTTCCAACGGACTCACACTTCTAAACTACAGGCTATTAAAAATAAGTTAAGGTATTGACAGGAAATATAGGAATACTTTATCATGATTTAGGTGAGCATCCTCTGAAATAATTATGCGGTCAAACAAAATTTTAAAACTTTATACAGTTATGAGAATTTTACGAAGTATTGTTAGAGAAAATTTAATTTAAATGCTGTTATATATTTAGTAAAGAATGTTAAACAAAATTTTAATGTACTTTTAAAACTTCAAAAATAAATAACTAGATGTTCACGTCTTTTAGGAGGGTTACTACTTTATAGAATAAACAGTCAGTTTTTAACAAAAATTTGAACTTCTCTAACGAGTAGCGTACACCAGCTTACATTCCTTACTACATTCATGCATTTTTTATATGTACCAGCTACCGGTTTTGGTAGCAAGATTAGATTAAAATCTTAGTAAACTTCAAACCAATCAATTTGATAGTGTATTGTTTGCGATATAGCAAAATGTTATTTGCAATATAATATTTGAATATTTTTATTTGTGTGTTATTGTTTATAGTAAGTTTATTTTTGTTCCTCTTCAATGATATCAATAACACAATTTAGTTGTGCAGTTCGATATTATTAACTTTAATACTCGCTGGAAAATTATTTTCAGTATAGTTTGGCATGGTAGTATACTGATGGTAAAATCAGTATTTTTAAAAATGTTGTTTCATCATAAGTTCTATGACAAGTAATAACGTCCTTGATTTTTTTCTTGATCTACCAAAGCTACTGTGGTATTGTGTTTTCACGGCTGCTTTCAGCAGTGCTTCTTCTAATTGAGAGAGGTAGTTTATCGTTAGTCAAAAGAGATAACACGACATCGCTGTTCCCCTCACAGTAATTACAAGTGACCACGTCACCTAACTGATAAAGCAATGAATTTGTTGGCTACAGTTAAGCGATTGGCTTTGAATTTATTGCCCCAAGGCGTCCAATCACCTGCCGACAGCGAAAAATATCAGCTAGGTGGCGTGATCACCTGAGTAAGTGAAAAGAGACAACGATATCATGCTGTTTTTCTCACACTTATGACAAATTTTCACTTAACTCGACTTTTCGTAGCATTAGCGCGGTAAAGCCAACCTTTTCACTTAGTGTTAGTATCGTGGTAGACTTGCTCAGTGCAGCAGTATAGATTTGACGGCTGTAAAGCAAGTACCCTACCATTTCTTGGTAGGATCTAATATCGTAGTTGTGAAAACATCTCCGTTAACTTGAAAAAGTAAGTATAAATTTATTCATTTATTTTTTTTAATTCTCAAACAATTACTGAAGTACATGTCCTTTTTCGAGCCCATTGATAATATGAATATTATCAAATAATCCTTTTCTTTTTGTTTCCGATTTCCAGTGCAGCTACAGAGAAAACTAATTGGAAACAAACGGCCAGCTACTGCCAAAATGTCAAGATGTACCCAGCAAACGGGTTTTGATGCAGAACGACAGTAAGTATATTCTTTTGTTGTATACAAAGAATTAAATATTGAAAAAAAGATTTCTAAAATACGCGACAATGTTTAGTTAAGCTATTAAATTAATTGAAGCTATAACTACTTCTTGCATGTTGCTTAGCTTTTATTTCGTTTTGCTTTGCAATGTGCCTGTCTTAAGTGATAATCAGCAGCGTGTTACACACTTCCAGCTTATAAGCAGCTAGCATTCATGATTGCATCTTTGTATCAGCAATAAATTAAGCACTCAGGTGCAGAAAAGATTCCCCATGTTTTTTTGTGACATGTATTTCTATATTATTTATAAATTACATTTAAAAAGTTCTGCTTCAACTGACCTTTATAACCAAAGAATCCGAAATAACTGACCATCAAATTAAATGATTAAAATGAAAAAATACACTACGGTACTACAGGCGTTTGGTTGCGACATACCACGTTTTAATTACCTTTTGTTACTTTTGTTACTTGCCATTGGAGAAAACAGATAAGACCTAATGAGTTATACCACACGTGCGCTCTCCAAAAATTGTCAAAATTGTTTTAAATTTTATTTTTACAAATAGTGAAATAGAAAAATGTATAACAATTATTCCCCAATAAATTATTACTTTCGCTGTTTTATTTAAATAGTTAGTGTGTACGCGCCATTGCTTTGATTAAATAAGATCTGATTGTATGTGTGATTACCTTATTTTATTTGTGTATTTCGTATATTTTTTATTTTTTTTTATTAATATAGGGTCCAAAATGAGATATTTTTTGTGAATTTCCTCAATGAGTCATTTTACGAAAACTGGTATGTTTTAAGGGCTGGAATGGACAAACGCTTCAATTGGATTTTTAATTGTTGAAATGTTTTTTTCGCATTGTCAGTGACCATAATAAGCTACAATTTTTTGAGTTCAGCTGAACCTGCTCGAGAAAAATTTTTAAAATTTTTTTTATCTTATTTAAAAAAAAAAGAAGCATTATGGGCTTTTACTGTAAAATCTCGTTACAATCGGGATAACGGTGCTCTTTATAAAAATTTGACATTACTCCAACATTAATATAATGCACTAATCATTAAAATTTACATAAGTCAATATCTAAGTTGATAATACTACATTAAACGAAGATAGAAGCGTTCGTTACGGGATAGCATTACGGGCTGTCATAAATCCATTTTGTAACGCACTAAACAACAATTAAACTGCACTTATATTATATGCAAAACAGCTTTATTTTGATCCATCACCTTCTAGTCGATAATGCCCTTGCGAAGATATACTAGATTTTTGTAAAAAGGAGCGTTACTGGCTCTTATAAATGCGTCAAAAAATCGAGATTGTGACGCACCAAATGAAAATTAAACTTTGCCACTGCACCTATTTCATGTATAAAACAGGTATATTCTAAGCCACCACCTTCCGAGTCGATGATCCAACTCCTTACAAAGTTACATGACATTCTTCAGCATTACGAGCCTAAGTTTTATTTTGGAAAGATCGAGTTTAAAAATTTTTCAAATTTTTGTCCCACAAATTCAACACCATCAAAGTCTTCGATACAGTTTTTTTGGTTCTAAAATGCTTGACAATGTTGTTTATATTAATAACTTTACGATCCCATACCGTACAAAATCTAACAACTCTGTATGTTGCTTCCAGCCGTCGTCGAAACTGAAAATTTTCGAACGAGACACGAGCGTATAATGCTAATTTAAGACATTTATAACGCTCAAGGCCGCAACTGCTCGTACAACTGCTCTGAACGATAAACGAAAGGACTAGTTTATACCCTGTAGGACTTGGTGCTGTAGGTGTCAATTCAACAGAAATAACTCTTGTACCATCGCTGAGTAAAGAGTAACGCATAGACGTTGCAGCTGGCACTGCTCAGTCGCTTGCTGTTACACATACTGGTAAATAATTTAAAACTTGACTAATGACAGTATAAAAAATTAAAACTTATGACCTCAATTATGATTTCAACGATGTTATTTCAGGAAAACTTTATGCCTGAGAAATGGAATCCAAGGGAAAGCTTGGCACTTGAGAAGAAAAAAACGTTCTTAAACTCATTTTAATCGATTCCAAGTATCTAAAAGATGTTCAGGCCCTTCAAGTTTAAGGTGGAGGACAACATACGATCTTTCTTGCAAAGAAAAGCGACGTAGTACAAAAGCATGAAAATGAAGGTTTTTGTCGGCTTTTTTTAAAATTATTTTATTTTACTCGACTAACTACTAAAAGTTTTGTGGGATCAGGATCAAATTTTAGTTTTAATTTTTTAGGGTCAAATAGTGGTTATCGACGTAAATTTTCAACCATTAAAAACTGACATCTCTTGCAAAACAAAACATAGCTCACAGAGTCTTACTTAGACCAACAATACTTTTATGATACGATATTTTTTTATACTTTATCTGAAATATCTTGATCCTTCTGTTTCAAAAGAATAATACTAATAATTATAAAAATAAGCAACTTAATCACACAACTCAGAATGCTTGAAAAAAAATTTTTTTTGGAAGTAATTTTACATTACTTGCTTTAATTCAAGAAGTAACAAAAATTCTACTGTGCCATGCATTTCGTAATTTTTGGCCCTGGCAACTTAACTTACTGTTTTTTACTCTAAAAAATCAGAAGTTTGAGATACCCTGTATTGCGCTGTGCGAAGGGCTTTTAAGATAACTAACAATATTTTTTTTTAATGAACTTCAGAAGGATTCTAAGATTTGTAAGTATTTTCCGTACAATCAATTTCTGCCAGAAATCCTGTAGGGGTTCTCTCAGAATCTTTCATGATGTCCTGTAGGTTCTTCCAGAAACTTGAGCGGAATTCCTCAGGAAATGGGCTTTCTATGCAGAGAATCCTGTAGTATTTTCTGCAGGATTTTCTGTAAGATATGCTTTATCAATGAAATGCAACTCTTTCTTTCTTAAAATAAGAACAAATTTTGCTCATTAATTTTTTTATTACAATTATTTAAAAGAAAAATAAGTTGCAGGACTAAACAAGATTATTATTAAGATAGTCATATGAATTATTATTCTTTCATCTTTTCGTTATTTTTCAATACAAATTAAGATAAAGTAATATTTTTCATGATTTTTTTATTATGATCCGAGATAGTTATGCACATTTTTAATTATGTATGAAAAAAGTTAACTTGAAAAATTAATTTTGATCAGAGATCGGTATACTACGCGTAGACGTACAAGTGACATTTCGCTCTACACTTAAACTATATTGGGCGAATCGTTAGGGTAAAATCTTCTGAAATCACTTTTATTCTAACATTCTACATAACATCTCCCTCCTAAAACTGGTAGTTAGGCTTTTAATGAAAGCCTAGGAATAGTACGCTGAGATACAAGGGATACAAATTATTCCACCGTTCTAAACTCATTTAATCATACAGTCACTTATTATGGGCCTTCATTTAACTAGGGTAATTCGAAGTATAAAATGAGCTTTCAAGTAACCTCGTGATAATGAAAAATTCTTCCTAAAATCATCATGTAGTCTAATCTTAGTATTAAAATCAAATGAAAAATGAGTTTATAAATAAATCTTCACAATTTATTGTCATATATTAGTGTTACAATTGTTTCGGTACACTGTACCTTCTTCAGACACAGAGATTTATAAACTAAACTCTATTCGGTTCTACAACATCTAATATTCATACACATCAGTACAACGTCACCTATCAAAGCTATTTACGAATGTTATTATTATTATAAATTCAATAAAGGTGAGTCATTTAAATCTAGCTGACAATTAAGTAAGTGGTCAGTGTTTTTCAAATTATTAATCTCGGCTGTTTCTAAAGAATCCAATAATATACCTTTAGAGGCTACATGCAAAACTTTAAAATCATGATTAAACTCATGATTGAATTCTAACAGATGAGATGCATAATTTGATTTTTCTGTACCACCGACAAAAGGCTTCCTATGTTCTTTCAAACGTTTAGCAAAAGACCAGCCAGTTTGTCCTATGTACACTTTATCGCAAGACCCACATTGCAAACTATATACACTTGACTTCTGAGACTTTAGTGTTTCACTTTAATCATTTTTTATTAATTTTTGTAAGCTTTTCTGTGTTTTAAAAGCAATATGTAATCCATAAGATTTTACTTCCTTTTTTAAAAAATTAGATACTTCTCTGAACAAGGTACAAACATGAAAAAAGTCTTAATCTTTATTTTCTATTGGAGAAACATTTTTAACTGGGATTTTATATTTTACTTTATTAATAATTCCATCTATTAAATTTTGATTACATCCGTTTTTTTTAGCTAATTGTTTAATAATATTTATTTCTTTTGTATGATTACTCTGTGACATTAGAACCGACAGCAATCTATATACATAACTATAAAATGCGGCTATTTTATGCGAGTATGGATGAAGTGACTTCTTATGAATCAAAATATCTGTATGTGTTGGTTTATGAAAAATACCAAGTTCTTAATGGCTATTATTGCTATTAATTTTTAAATCTAAAAAATTAAGTGAATAATTTTCTTCTATTTCTATTATAAATTCAATATTTTTGTATAAGGGGCCGTCCATTAATTACATAAACAAATTTTTTCTTAATTTTGACCCCCCCACCCCCCCACGTAAACTACAATAATATTTTGAAACCCCCCCACCCCTTATAATAAACATAATAAAGGTAAATATAATCAAAACTTGAATAAAAAAGTAAGAAAAATATTTAAATTAATGAGTTAATTTATTTATTCACTTCGTAAAGCATACAAATATAATAATCAGTTAACATTATTAATATTAACAAAATTATTAGAAAAATAATTTTTATCAAAAACATTTATAAATTTTGTTTCCTCGTTTTATATAACATTATATTAATTTGTTACGTAAATCATATAAATTCATGTATATATTTATATTCATAACAATAATAAATTATAATATTATATATTTTTTCATAAAACTACGAAATTAAATGAACAAACTTAATTCTCGTCTGCCGAATCACACTTTAACCATTCTATTATGGATTAAATAAAAGGTAGATTTTCTTTTTCTTCATCTAAAAGTACAACGTCTTCATGATACTCCTTTACGTCCATGTTGATAAGTTCCTCGACGGCAAACCATTCAGCATCTTCTGCGTCACCCTCATTAAGTATACATAACACTTCGTCTTTGTGACGGTTAACTATACGTGCTGGAGTTTTCTTGGCAACTCTTTTTACTCTTTGACCAGGATGGACTTCTTTTTAATGGCTTTGTACATTTTTTATACTCGCAAAGTATAAATGACAAAAAGGGCATATTCTGTCCAATAAACTCTCTGTAAGAGTTTGACAATGGTAGTCATAAGGTAAAATAGGATGGTTTGTACGATCTTCCGTACGATCTTGTACTTGCCGGGTGTCAATTGATCTTACGATGAAACCTTGTATTAGAAATATGAATCGCGGAAAAGACAAAATCATTTATGTCGAACGTCTGATGATTACGTAAAATAATTCGAATGCCCCCCCCCCCGTACGTCATCTATAATAAACAAATAACATACTCCCCCCCCAAGGTGTTTACGTAATTAATGGACGAACCCTAATTTGTTAATGAAATTTAAAAATAACTGTAACTGTCTCTGTGATCCTTTAAAAATACAAAATACATCATCCACATATCTATACTAACACATAAGATTTACATTTAACGGACTCGACATAATTTTATTTTCTTAAGAATTCATAAGAATCTCTGCTAGTAACGGGCTGAGTGGATTACCCATTATCAGTCCATCCTTAACCATATAAATTATTATTAAATTCAAAATAGTTCTGATTCAGACAACATTTTAAAGTCTTCTTAATATTGTTTCTAATAAAGTCATCAGTTTTATTCTGCAGCATCAAATCTTTCAATTTCAATCACTTCACTGACCGGCACACTTGGAAAAAGGTTTTTGACATCAAATGATACCATTCTATATCTGTCATAAACCTCTAAATTGTAAGTTTTACCAATTAGTTCTAATGAATTTTTAATATTATATTTCGACTCAAACTTTGTATTAAATAAAATAATGTCTATTAATTTCTTAGAAATTGTATACAATGGTGCGTTAATAAATGACACTACAGGTCGTATAGGGCAATTCTCTGTATGTAATTTTAAAAATGAATACAATTTAGGTGGTTGAGGGTTCATGACAACTAATGAATAATAGTGATTGTTACGGAAAATCTGGCTCTTTTTATACATATTGATCACTTCTTTTTGATACTTGGTCGTTGGGTCTTTTGATAGTAGTACAAAATTATCTGTATTTAAAAATTTCAATGTTTTTGATATATATAAATGCTTATCAATACCTATAACCGCTTGGCCTTTATCAGCTCTAGTCATGATTACGTTGTTTGTTTTGATTTTCTTCTTAATATCAAAAGTCGTTCTCGCCATTGATTTATTAATACTTATGTATTTATCTTTTTCCACTATAGTATCAGCTAAACGTTGTTTCTCTGTATTAACTTTTTGCACTAGTTTATCTGGTAAACTTCTTTTATTATTTAAAATAGTTTCAACTTCTGCTCCCATCAATCGTTTAATATTATTAGTCTTGTCATAGTTAAACTTAAATTTAGAACCATATTCTAGTAGTTCAGTTTCTTTTTCATTAAAATCATACTTAGACAAATTTACAAATTTGTTATAAAACTTATGGTCTTCAACATTGTCCCTGTTACTATTATTTAATTTCACTTTAGTATAAATTTTATAGCACTTGAATTTATTAGGTTTTCGATTTTGGATAAAAAATTTTTTCGTTATAATATTATCAACTTTTAGTCTAGTATTTGCATCTACCACATCAAATTCCACATTATTTAGTCTTGTCAACAGTTCAGTGTGAACGACTTTTAAATAAACACTTAAAACATGTCGTTTGTAAAACATCTTCTTTCTATCGCTTTTAAGCCACCTTGTTATTGACATTTCTTTAGCCTTTCTAGATGAAATATTGTCGAAATTCGTCCTGATATGTATGTATCTTGGTTTCAGTTTCTCTTGTATGCAAATAATTATTATAAAACCAAATATTCTGTGTACATATTTTAACACGTAAAATTGGTTTAAAATACCAAATGACCAAAAAGCCAAAATTAGCTTTCTTATAATAACTAATACTTTCGGTCGTTACTTGATGAAGATTCAATTCCATATTAAAATCAAATGAAAAATAAGTTTATGAATAAATCTTCACAATTTATTGTCATATATTAATGTTACAATTGTTTCGGTACACTGTACCTTCCTCAGACACAGAGATTTATAAACTAAACTCTATTCGGTTTATTAATCTTAGTATATGATGTAGATTTAGTAAGTTCAGAATTGCAGAAATGCTGCAAAGTGATATTATTTTCAATACCTGACCTGCTACTTTCGTACATAAATAGTATTGATTTTCAATCTCGAAGACTATTCTGATTGACAAAAAAAAGGAGCCGTAAAATGCCATGCCATAGACGGTCAAATAAAGGATAGACCAGGGCACTAAATTCCTCTAATCAAATGTCTGTTACACCGTCTCTCACAGCACGCAGCCCTATAATGTAATATTTCGTACTCCTTCCTTACCAGAATGTAAACTTACCCTTTGTCGTCTAACACAATAGTAAGGTACTGCTCCCTGAGCTGATTTAGATCTTTTTATTGTTTAGAATGTAATACTTTGTAGCGTTTGTTAAGAACTAAAACCCCGTGAAAAATAAGAAACTTAAAACTAGTTGGGGAGTTAATTTTAAAATTTATGCAAAGTAATTTTCTTGCTCCCCTCCCCGAAAGTATGAGCCTTCGTCGTATCTTTACGCTCCAGAAAGCGTAACTTTTTTGGTTAATCGCTGCTCAATTTTCGGTAAGAAGATGCTCAGGCTTTCCGTAATGACGTTTGATAATCTCCGTTACCGTATGACCGTGGCCTGAATAATATTATTTGGATTTTGAAGCATTACATTTTTCTTCCCGTTAATTTTTGTTGCGTTTCGTTGGATTTTTTGAGAATAAAAATTAAGTGATTTTTAAGTACAAGCAGTAGAAGTAAATGCAACTATAATAAATATTTTTTAGTGTTATTTACTTCATTTAATTGATTTTTTTTTTTTTTTATTCCTTTTTGATGGCAGCCCCCACCAGCTGAACCGATGCGAAGCCGAGAAAAGTCGGGCAAGCATCAAAACATAACCTCTCGAGTCGTAGCCGTAACTGGCTTAGCAGAAGCCAAGTATTACCTACCGTTTAAATATTGAAAGTTCTTTCGGGGAAAGATCAACAAAAGTAGTGTACAACACACGTCCAGAACGTTGGATATCCATTCGCCTCGCACGCCAAAAAATCCAACGTTCGGGCTTTGTGTTGTGATATACAATATCATACCAATCTGATTATGATTATTCAATCCAAAGACGTTTACGTCATTATTATTCGATACTTTGGCAAATATTGCCTAGTTGATGGCCCGAATATTATCAATAACTAAATCTCTTTTTATTTTGAAATATACTTCATCTCGTATCTAGCAGTAGCTTAACTGTACGTATCTTGCAGTAGCTTCGCCATTCTCAGTTGTATCCCTACCCAAAGCTCCTTCATCATTACACCCGAAAGTGACGACTTTTCCCTCATTAGTAACTCACACATTATGTATGCCACTTCCTGCTATGGCAGCGATGCTTGTTTAGTTTGGCACTTATGCAAACTTTGTTTTTTCCAATATATTTTCTCCTAAGCCAAAATGTCTGCTATCTCCTTGGCCATAAGTCAGAACAATACCACTGGTGCTAACTTGAAACAGAATTGCTTCGACTTTAGAATCTAACAAATGTAAGCTATTATTGTCCAGGGATATTGATTTGACCTGACAGGCACGTAAAAATTGGTCTTTTTACTTGTCTACTATAACTATACATTTTCCTTTCTGGAACTTTTCTGAGCTGCCCTTGCCCCTTACATTTGCAGATAAAGTCATTTTTAGTCAATCAAAAGAGTGTGCCCCATTACACTGCTTCTGTCACGTATACATCGTCTGGCTTCCTGCTGGGTCTGTCGTGCAGCTAGGAATAAGCTACTTTAGCAATGATAAATACGTGAAGACACCCATTGCATTATAGAACAGTCATAGTAGGCAAGGAGGTGGGCTCTATTTCCTTAATGGTTTTTATATATAAGCATTCAAGCTTCCCACCGGATTACCGTCGATTGGGGTTAAGTAGCCTTAGAGTTTAGTTGCACATATATTGGAAGGTGAACTTAGAGTGCAGGGTCCCGTTGCCCGTTACTCTAGTTCGCTAGTGCGAGTAATCTTACAAGCCATATTGTAGAGTTATGGAGTGTTAAAATATCCTCTGGTTTATTGTATCCTGAAGTTTACTGTAGTTGCTAATTTTAGTAGCTTGTTTCTGTTCAAAGAGTAATTTCCTGCATTTTCCATCATCAACAACAAGTGTAGCAAATGCTCACTTGTAGATATTGTTCCGGGAGTTGTTTGAACAATCTGGTTTCTAAACTTAATATTAAAAATTTCAGTAAGTAGGGGTATTCCATTTATCAAAATGCTGTTATTAAATAAGCAACTTGGATCCACTGAACTGTGAAGAGTTCCTACGCATCCAAACAGTCTATTTCTGGTGCATTTTGCTGGATTATCATACAAAACTAATCTTGAATCCAAACCCGCCAAAAGTACCTTTTCATTAGCTAATAATCAACTTACAAAGTTGATCCACTGAGTTGTTCCAATACTTGATTGGTTCGTGTATGCTGCAACTTTGTTCATAACATTTTTAATAGTACCCATGGTGATGTTAGGTGCGACCTTTTTTAAAAGTGATATGACACAGCACCAAGCGTCTAAGCTGAACATGTTAGAGTTACCAACTCCTGAGTCACTTCCAACAATGGCATCAGTAAAGTGTCTGGTGAACAAAGTCTTCAAGCTTTCATATTGTGTATCAAATAAAGAACACCCTTCTGGTTTGTCTTCAGGGTAAAAAGAGACATCATTATCACTCCTTTCAGCATGCTGGATTATTTTTCAGATTCTGTGATTTTTGAACCATTGAGAATTCAATGTTCCGGTCATCAAGAAAATCAAATAATCATTACAGAATTCTTCATACATTCTTTGAAAATCGTCATTGGACTGTCTGTTTTCGTTTAATCGAGTTATTTTCCTTGTCAGAATCTGATACAATTGATTTATCAACATAACTTGACTTGCGTTAAGATTGGCAAGACTAATCTCAGTTACCGTTCTCCTTAGAACTGTTGTAAGACAGTTAGCTCTCAATGCTACTGAAAAATGTTAGTATAATGATCTCCTACAGATCCACATCATAATAAAACCATAAGGTATAGTGCATTTTTAATCCACCTAAGCTCAGGCATGTCAGTCATAAGCTCATCCAGAGTTTCTTCTGTATTCTCCACAAGTGCTATCAGTTGAGCATATGGTCTGTAATCCAAGAGTTTAGGAAAGACACCAGCTGCATGCAGAAGGCCAGTGGTCAGCATCTTTATCATGCATGTCAAGATTTTTGTTCTAAATACAGTGCATTTTCCTGGTCTTCCTGTTACTAGAAATTGCATACAAGGTCAATTTATACTGGCAATAATAATTAAGGCCTCATACGAATAGGGATAGAATTTTAAATTGAGGACTCTGGTCTCTTCTTGTTCAAGAATAATCTTCAGATACCCTTTATGATTAGCATTGTACTTGCTAAAAAATACAAACAATCTCTCCAACATTCCTCTTTCTGACAGAGCAAACTCTGCAAATGCCAGAATATCAGTATTATGCCTCAATAAATGCTCCTCAATCATTCCAAAATGATCCATTTTCGCCCATATCATGTTGTAAATGATCATCATAAAGAGATGTTTGTATTCTCCAATAAAATTTCCGGCTACTACTCCGTACACTTGAAAGAATATCCTCCTTACACTATGGAATGATGACAAAAATGTATGAAGTCTCTGACATTATAGATAATGATATTAATTGACCAATTTGGTGGTTTGACCGCGCTACTCCATGTTATGTGCACAAGTTACCATTAATTAAAAAAAATATGTAAAAAGCGAATGAGGTTTGACTAAGATACAATTGATTTTTAATTTTAAATTAAAGTAGCTCTATCAAGTTTTCGAGCACTGTTTAACATTAATAATAAGTAACATCTCTGGAACACGAAATTATTAAGTTTGATATTGGTTGTTTACCTATAGGAACGTCTATTTTAACATTACAGAAAATAGATTACAAAAATTAAAAAATTCAACTAGTTCAACAAACAAATTTTGAACTCAATTTACCAACTCTTCTTGATGTAAACATAGTAAATTATTTACAATCTAAGAACTATATTTTAATGTCTATTTTTGCAGGACACATTACCATTTTTCATTCCGTGTCTGATTATCAGAAATAAATATGTAAAGATTACATGACTGTACAAGCATAAAATACTAAAATATTTAAAAAAAACATATCTATGAAAACTGCACATTTGTGGGACGACATGTTGGAAAAGCTAAATAATCATAATTATGCATACAATGACTGCTAAAACTTGAAATGTATGGACTAAAATAAGCTCATTAAAAGGCGTTACTTAGATAAAATTATTTACAATATTTCACGTGCTTTCTTTAATTCATTTGACATTAAGGACATTTATTAAACATTTATTCAAAAAAGAAGTGATAAAAAATACAGAGAACGTACTTTAAAAACGACTTTGTACGATAAATGCAGGAAAATCGTGTTTTTTTAATATGTCTTAAAACCAATTAAGAAAAGCAATATTTAGAAGTATACCATTTGTAGGTTATGTTAGAACATTCAATATGTGAATAAAATTATTAAAATTTGTTCATAGTTGTATCAAATAATTAAAATAAAACACTGAAAAATTAAAAAATTTAATTATGACTCTTTTTTTCGAAAAAAAAAGTTTGCAGAGTTGAAATTAGGCGGTAGAGTGTTTTCGTCAATTTGTTGATTGTCTTAAAAAAATGATTAATAAACACGATTTTTTAGGATAACATTCTAAATTAAAGAATGTTTTTTAATTTTTAATCGTTACTATTTTACATAATTATCTATTTCCGTCAAAAAAATCAAATGAACCGTGTGGGACACTGTAAGAAGTTTATTAATATGGTTTTGCTATGCCCATTGGCTTAGTAGGCGTGAAAACGCAACGTCTAAATATATTAATTGGCAGGATGCAAATCAGCTTAAATATGATCGGTCACATAATCAAATCCAAATAAATGAGAAGAATATGTTGTAAAAATATAAATATTAAAAATAAATTTTTTTCACACTTCTAGCAGCATAAAAAAACTTTATGTTTTGTGCTCATAAAAATGTCATTGTTAAATTTAAAAAAAAAGTAATAATAATTCTGTTTTTTGACTATTATTTGTCATCATACAATAAGTAGTTAAATAAATTTAACTAAACTGTAACACTTTTTTTAATTTCTACCAACAAAACAATAAAAAAAGGTTTAATACGTGCCATTAGAATATTTAACTATTATTGGTTATCATAGAATAAGTACTAAATTAAATTTAACTAAACTGTTATACTCTTTTAATTTCTACCAACTAAACAATAAAAAAAGGTTTAAAATGTGCCATTAGAATATCGTACGAGGATTGACAAATAATTCATTTTTGAAAATTATTTAAATTGCAATAATGTTTTAAATGTCAAAAATAGGATAAACATTAGAAACATTTCTTGATAATATTTATAACCAAGCTTAAAGCAGCTTCTCAACCTGTACTCTTTTTTTACGTAACAGACTATCACGTCTAAAAACATCGGGTAATAAAGCTACCACAGTTAAATTATTCTGGGTCTTTTAATAAACCATCACCTAGCCGCTAAAATATTATTTTATTGATCTCTTTGAAAATCTTATAATTTCTTGTTTCAGAACCTAGTTTTATAATAAGGGCTAACGAATTATTAGGAAGTAATTGTAATAATTGTTATATAGATTATATAGCCTTCTACAAGAGACTATGTTCAACATAAATTTTTAACTGGTTCGTTTTAAAAAAAATTTGTCTCGCCACATAATTTTGAGTTTTCAAGATCATTCAGTTGATATTTATGTGTGATTCCTACAAGTTTCACTTATAGTTAGAGGATTTTAGTTTTCTAACGAGCCACCTTAACTCTATTGAAATCTATGCGTTATGACATTTACTTTTTCTAACTACACCGATCTAAATTCTCATTGTCTAATATTAAAATAACGTTCCTAACCG
This sequence comes from Copidosoma floridanum, assembly GCF_036245765.1. Classification (NCBI taxonomy): domain Eukaryota; kingdom Metazoa; phylum Arthropoda; class Insecta; order Hymenoptera; family Encyrtidae; genus Copidosoma; species Copidosoma floridanum. Next base: position 6,178,200 of record NW_028321917.1, on the reverse strand, counting down.
GCACACACTCTTTATTTAAAGCTATACCTAATGTTATGTAATGTGACGTAGTCAATAATACAAAACCAGGCTGTGATTTAAATCTTGACAAAGTAACTCAAAGCTTATGAACTGAAAAAGTCTTGTACTTAGTACCTTTGCATTCAATAAGTCAGTTCTGTCTGTTTTTTATTAGGGTAGTGTAAACAAAAAGAAAGGAAAAGCTGTTTCTATCATATATATTTCTAATTAATTTAAACGTACTATGCAAGAACTTGTTTTTGCTACGATACTTTTATCACGATAAAATTTGTACCGAGACACTATCTGTAAATCACACCAGACACGTTAAACTATCTAGCAACGCTCCAAAGCATGCTACTTCACGCTTGATACTGGTGAGGACCAAATGAGGACTCTGGTCTCTTCTTGTTCAAGAATAATCTTTGGATACCCTCTATGATTAGCATTGTACTTGCTAAAAAATACAAACATTTTCTTCATCATTCTTCTTTCTGTCAGAGCTAACTTTGTAAATGCCAGAATACCAGTATTATGCCTTAATATATGCTCTTCAATCATTCCTGTATGATCCCTTTCCGCCCATATCAAGTTGTGAATGATCATTATAAAGAGATGTTTGTATTATCTAATAGGATTCTCTGCTACTACTCGGTACAATTTTAAGATTATTCTCCTTACACTATGAAATGATGACAAAAATGTATAAAGTCCATTGCATTTTTTTCACTAAGGTTTGGCAATTGTCTTCACATCTGTGAAATCTTGTATCATTGATATGATAGCTCTCCATTTATTGTCACAATATCTATTCACTGATGCTTTATTTAGTCTTTTAGTTATAAATAGAAATGTACTTACGCCAACTGTAAAGAGATTTTTTTTTTTTTAGTCACATTCCCTGTCAAAGACGTTTTTGGAGCTAACGTAACCCATATCCTTTCTGACTTTAGAACAAGTTCCTTTGCTGTGATATTTCCTATATTTAGACCAAACCCTTTATTTTGAAAGGCTAGAAGGAGTTCACCTCTAATTATACTGTCAATGCTAACAAATGCTTCTAGCAAAGTCATCATGGCTTCTGCTAACCTGTCCAAACGAGGCTCTTCTTAAGTCATCATATAGTCATCCACATACAGATGATAGAAGGACAATATTGCCAACCTAGCAATTTGATCTTGCGTAATGACATGGGTTCCGGGGAGGAGTACCACAGTGATCCTTTTTAACTCCGTGGGTCTAACTGCTGCTACAGTAGTGTCTGCCACTCTTACCCCTCCTACTGCTAGCTCTGCCTCTATTGTCACCTGCCTTCGTGCACAGTGTAGAGCAGTTGCAATTCCAGGGGTCAAGGATGAGATGTAATTTTTTCTCTTGACAGGCACGTAAAAGATTAGTATTTTCAGTTGTCGACTATACCTGTAATAAACGTTTCTCATTAGGCAGCACTTGCGCTAGAAAACTTTTCTATTTTTTAGTAACTAAACCCAAAGTTCTATTGAAATTCCACGAAGGTAGATGATTTTATCTGGCACTACAATAATTACTACTGTAACCTTACCAAAAAATTTTTAATGTATATAATTCAAAAATTAGAAACTCACCCTCACCTAAGATGATTCCTAATAAAATACCTTTTCATCTTCAAACCGAACAGTTGTGTCAAAGTCTCATGCCGATTCTTGGATCGATGGGAAAGTAAATCTACGTATCTAACAGTAGCTTCACCATTCTCAGTTGTATCCCTACCCAAAGCTTCTTCATTATTACACCCAAAAGTGACGACTTTTTCCTCATTAGTGACTCACACGTTATGCATGCCACTTCCTGCTATGGCAGCTATGCTTGTTCAGTTTGGCACTTATGCAAACTTTGTTTTTTCCAATACATTTTCTCCTAAGCCAAAATGTCTGGTATCTCCTTGGCCATAAGTCAGAACAATACCACTGGTGCTAACTTGGCGCAGACTTGCTTTGACTTTAAAATCTAAGAAATGTAAGCTATTATTGTCTAGGGATATTGATTTGACCTGACAGGCACGTTAAAATTTGTCTTTTTACTTGTCTTCTATAACTATACATTCTCCTTTCTGGAACTTTTCTGAGCTGCCCTTGCCCCTTACAATTGCAGATGAAGTCATTTTTGGTCAATCAGAAGAGTGCGTCCCATTACACTGCTTCTGTTACGTATACATCGTCTGGCTTTCTGCTGGGTCTGTCGTCTAGCTAGGAATAAGCCACTTCAGCAATGATAAATACGTGGAGACACCCATTTCATTATAGAACAGTCATAGAAGGCAAGGAGGTGGGCTCTTTTTCCTTAATGGTTTTTATATATGTGCATTCAAGCTTCCCACCAGATTACCGTCGGTTGGGGTTAAGTAGCCTTAGAGTTTAGTCGCACATATATTGAAAGGTAAACTTAGAGTGCAGGGTCCTGTTGCCCGTTACTCTAGTTCGCTAGTGCAACTAATCTTACAAGCCGTATTGTAGAGTTATAGAGTGTTAAAAGATCCTCTGGTTTATTGTATCCTGAAGTTTACTGTAGTTGCTAATTTTGGTAGCTTGTTTCTGTTCAAAGAGTAATTTTCTGCATTTTCCATCATCAACAACAAGTGTAGCAAATGCTTACTTGTAGATATCGTTCCGGGTGTTGTTTGAACAATCTGGTTCCTAAACTTAATATTAAAAATTTCAGTGAGTAGGGGTATTCCATTTATCAGAATGTTGTTATTGAATAAGCAAGTTGGATCCACTGAACTGTGGAGAGTCCCTACGCATTCAAACAGTCTATTTCTGGTGCATTTTGCTGGATTATCATACAAGGCTTATCTTGAATCCAAACCCGCCAAAAATACCTTTTCATTAGCTGGGAATCAACTTACAAAGTTGATCCACTGAGTTGTTCCAATACTTGATTGGTTCGTGTATGCTGCAACTTTTTTCATAACATTTTTAATAGTACTCATGATGATGTTAGGTGCGACCTTTTTGAAATGTGATATGACACAGCACCAAGCGTCTACGCTGAACTTGTTAGAGTTACCAACTCCTGAGTCACTTCTAACAATAGCATCAGTAAAGTGTCTGGTGAACAAAGTCTTCAAGCTTTCATATTATGTATCAAATAAAGAACACCCTTCTGGTTTGTCTTCAGGGTAAAAAGAGACATCATTATCACTCCTTTCAGCATGCTAGATCATTTTTCAGATTCTGTGATTTTTGAACCATTGAGAATTCAATGTTCCGGTCACTAAGGAAATCAAATAATCATTACAGAATTCTTCATACATTCTTTGAAAATTGTCATTGGACTGTCTGTTTTCGTTCAATCGAGTTATTTACCTCATCAGAATCTGATACAATTGATTTATCAACATAACTTGACTTGCGTTAAAATTGGCAAGACTAATCTCAGTTACCGTTTTCCTTAGAACTGTTGTGGGACAGTTAGATCTCAATGCTACTGTTAAATGTTAGTATAATGATCTCCTACAGATCCACATCATAATAAAACCATAAGGTATAATGCATTTTTAATCTACCTAAGCTCAGGCATGTCAGTCATAAGCTCATCCAGAGTTTCTTCTGTATTCTCCACAAGTGCTATCAGTTGAGCATATGGTCTGTAATCCAAGAGTTTAGAAAAGACACCAGCTGCATGCAGAAGGCCAGTGGTCAGCATCTTTATCATACATGTCAAGATTTTTGTTCTAAATACAGTGTATTTTCCTGGTCTTCCTGTTACTAGAAATTGCATACGAGGTAAATTTATACTGGCAATAATAACTAAGGCCTCATACGAATAGGGATAAAATTTTAAATTGAGGACTCTGGTCTCTTCTTGTTCAAGAATAATCTTCAGATACCCTCTATGATTAGCATTGTACTTGCTAAAAAATACAAACATTCTCTCCAACGTTCCTCTTTCTGTCAGAGCAAACTCTGCAAATGCCAGAATATCAGTATTATGCCTCAATAAATGCTCCTCAATCATTCAAAAATGATCCATTTTCGCCCATATCATGTTGTGAATAATCATCATAAAGAGATGTTTGTATTCTCCAATAGAATTCCCGGCTACTACTCGGAACACTTGGAAGAATATCCTCCTTACACTATGGAATGATGACAAAAATGTATGAAGTCTCTGACATTATAGATAATGATATTAATTGACCAATTTGGTGGTTTGACCGCGCTACTCCATATTATGTGCACAAGTTACCATTAATTAAAAAAAATATGTATAAAGCGAATGAGGTTTGACTAAGATACAATTGATTTTTAATTTTAAATTAAAGTAGCTCTATCAAGTTTTCGAGCACTGTTTAACATTAATAATAAGTAACATCTCTTAAACACGAAATTATTAAGTTTGATATTGGTTGTTTACCTATAGGAACGACTATTTTAACATCACAGGAAATAGATTACAAAAATTAAAAAATTTAACTACTTCAACAAACAAATTTTAAACACAATTTACTAACTCTTCTTGATGTAAACATAGTAAATTATTTACAATCTAAGAACTATATTTTAATGTCTATTTTTGCAGGACACATTACCATTTTTCATTCCGTGTCTGATTATCAGAAATAAATATGTAAAGATTACATGACTGTACAAGCATAAAATACTAAAATATTAAAAAAAAACATATCTATAAAAACTGCACATTTGTGGGACGACATGTTGGAAAAGCTAAATAATCATAATCATGCATACAATGACTGCTAAAACTTGAAATGTATGGACTAAAATAAGCTCATTAAAAGGCGTTATTTAGATAAAATTATTTACAATATTTCACGTGCTTTCTTTAATTCATTTGACATTAAGGACATTTATTAAACATTTATTCTAAAAAGTAGTGATCAAAAATACAGAGAACGTACTTTAAAAACGACTTTGTACGATAAATGCAGGAAAATCGTGTTTTTCCAATATGTCTTAAAACCAATTAATAAAAGCAATATTCAGAAGTATACCATTTGTAGGTTATATTAGAATATTCAATATGTGAATAAAATTATTAAAATTGGTTCATAGTTGTATCAAATAATCAAAATAAAACACTGAAAAATTAAAAAATTTAATTATGACTCTTTTTTTCGAAAAAAAAAGTTTGCAGAGTTGAAATTAGGTGGTAGAGTGTTTTCGTCATTTTGTTGATTGTCTTAAAACAATGAATAATAAACACGATTTTTTAGGATAACATTTTAAATTAAAGAATAATTTTTAGTTTTTAATCGTTACTATTTTACATAATTATCTATTTCCGTCAAAAAAATCAAATGAACCGTGTGGGACACTGTAAGAAGTTTGTTAATATGGTGTTGCTATGCCCATTGGCTTAGTAGGCGTGAAAACGCAACGTCTAAATATATTAATTGGCAAGATGCAAATCAGCTTAAATATGATCGGTCACATAATCAAATCCAAATAAATGAGAAGAATATGTTGTAAAAATATAAATATTAAAAATAAATTTTTTTCATACTTCTAGCAGCATAAAAAAACTTCATGTTTTGTGCTCATAAAAATGTCATTGTAAAAATTGAAAAAAAAAAAATAATAATTCTGTTTTTGGACTATTATTTGTCATCATACAATGAGTAGTTAAATAAATTTAACTAAACTGTAACACTTTTTTTAATTTCTATTTACAAAACAATAAAAAAAGGTTTAATACGTGCCATAAGAATAATTAACTATTATTGGTTATCATAGAATAAGTAGTAAATTAAATTTAACTAAACTGTTACACTCTTTCAGTTTCTACCAACTAAACAATAAAAAAAGGTTTAATATGTGCCATTAGAATATCGTACGAGGATTCACAAATAATTCATTTTTGAAAATTATTTAAATTGCAATAATGTTTTAAATGTCAAAAATAGGATAAACATTAGAAATATTTCTTGATAATATTTATAACCAAGCTTAAGGCAGCCTCTCAACCTGTACTCTTTTTTTACGTAACGGACTATCACGTCTACAAACATCGGGTAATAAAGCTACCACAGTTGAATTATTCTGGGTCTTTTAATAAACCATCACCTAGCCGCTAAAATATTATTTTATTAATCTCTTTGAAAATCTTATAATTTCTTGTTTCAGTACCTAGTTTTATAATAAGGGCTAACGGATTATTAGGAAGTAATTGTAATAATTGTTATATAGATTATATAGCCTTCTACAAGAGACTATGTTCAACATAAATTTTTAACTGGTTCGTTTTAAAAAAATTTGTCTCGCCACATAATTTTAAAGTTTCAAGATTATTCAGTTAATATTTATGTGTGATTTCTACAAGTTTCACTTATAGTTAGAGGATTTTAGTTTTCTAACGAGCCACCTTCACTCTATTGTAATCTATGCGTTATGACATTTACTTTTTCTAACTACACCGATCTAAATTCTCATTGTCTAATATTAAAATAACGTTCCTAACCGGCACACACTCTTTATTTAAAGCTATACCTAATGTTATGTAATGTGACGTAGTCAATAATACAAAACCAGGCTGTGATTTAAATCTTGACAAAGTAACTCAAAGCTTATGAACTGAAAAAGTCTTGTACTTAGTACCTTTGCATTCAATAAGTCAGTTATGTCTGTTTTTTATTAGGGTAGTGTAAACAAAAAGAAAGGAAAAGCTGTTTCTATCATATATATTTCTAATTAATTCAATTGTGTTATGCAAGAACTTGTTTTTGCTACGATACATTTATCACTATAAAATTTGTACCGAGACACTATCTGTAAATCACACCAGACACGTTAAACTATCTAGCAACGCTCCAAAGCATGCTACTTCACGCTTGATACTGGTGAGGACCAAATGAGGACTCTGGTCTCTTCTTGTTCAAGAATAATCTTTAGATACCCTCTATGATTAGCTTTGTACTTGCTAAAAAATACAAACATTTTCTTCATCATTCTTCTTTCTGTCAGAGCTAACTTTGTAAATGCCAGAATACCAGTATTATGCCTTAATATATGCTCTTCAATCATTCCTGTATGATCCCTTTCCGCCCATATCAAGTTGTGAATGATCATTATAAAGAGATGTTTGTATTCTCTAATAGGATTCTCTGCTACTACTCGGTACAATTTTAAGATTATTATCCTTACACTATGGAATGATGACAAAAATGTATAAAGTCCATTGCATTTTTTTCACTAAGGTTTGGCAATTGTCTTCACATCTGTGAAATCTTGTATCATTGACATGATAGCTCTCCATTTATTGTCACAATATCTATTCACTGATGCTTTATTTAGTCTTTTAGTTATAAATAGAAATGTACTTACGCCAACTGTAAAGAGATTTTTTTTTTTTTAGTCACATTCCCTGTCAAAGACGTTTTCGGAGCTAACGTAATCCATATCCTTTCTGACTTTAGAATAAGTGCCTTTGCTGTGATATTTTCTATATTTAGACCAAACCCTTTATTTTGAAAGGCTAGAAGGAGTTCACCTCTAATTATACTGTCAATGCTAACAAAAGCTTCTAGCATAGTCATCATGGCTTCTGCTAACCTGTCCAGACGAGGCTCTTCTTGAGTCATCATATAGTCATCCACATACAGATGATAGAAGGACAATATTGCCAACCTAGCAATTTGATCTTGCGTAATGGCATGGGTTCCGGGGAGGAGTACCACAGTGATCCTTTTTAACTCCATGGGTCTAACTGCTGCTACAGTAGTGTCTGCCACTCTTACCCCTCCTACTGCTAGCTCTGCCTCTATTATCACCTGCCTTTGTGCACAGTGTAGAGCAGTTGCAATTCCAGGGGTCAAGGATGAGATGTAATTTTTTCTCTTGACAGGCACGTAAAAAATTGGTATTTTCAGTTGTCGACTATACCTGTAATAAACGTTTCTCATTAGGCAGCACTTGCGCTAGAAAACTTCTCGATTTTTTAGTAACTAAACCTAAAGTTTTATTGAAATCCCATGAAGGTAGATGATTTTATCTGGCACTACAATAATTACTACTGTAACCTTACCAATAAATTTTTAATGTTTAAAATTCAAAAATTAAAAACTCACCCTCACCTAAGATGATTCCTAATAAAATACTCTTTCATCTTCAAACCGAACAGTTGTGTCCAAGTCTCATGCTGATTCTTGGATCGATCGGAAAGTAAATCTACGTATCTAGCAGTAGCTTCACCATTCTCAGTTGTATCCCTACCCAAAGCTTCTTCATTATTACACCCAAAAGTGACGACTTTTTCCTCATTAGTGACTCACACGTTATGCATGCCACTTCCTGCTATGGCAGCTATGCTTGTTTAGTTTGGCACTTATGCAAACTTTGTTTTTTCCAATAAATTTTCTCCTAAGCCAAAATGTCTGGTATCTCTTTGGCCATAAGTCAGAACAATACCACTGGTGCTAACTTGGCACAGACTTGCTTTGACTTTAGAATCTAAGAAATGTAAGCTATTATTGTCTAGGGATATTGATTTGACCTGACAGGCACGTAAAAATTTGTCTTCTTACTTGTCTACTATAACTATACATTCTCCTTTCTGGAACTTTTCTAAGCTGCCCTTGCCCCTTACAATTGCAGATAAAGTCATTTTTGGTCAATCAGAAGAGTGCGTCCCATTACACTGCTTCTGTCACGTATACATCGTCTGGCTTTCTGCTGGGTCTGTCGTCCAGCTAGGAATAAGCCACTTTAGCAATGATAAATACGTGGAGACACCCATTGCATTATAGAACAGTCATAGTAGGCAAGGAGGTGGGCTCTTTTTCCTTAATGGTTTTTATATATGTGCATTCAAGCTTCCCACCGGATTACCGTCGGTTGGGGTTAAGTAGCCTTAGAGTTTAGTCGCACATATATTGGAAGATGAACTTAGAGTGCAGGGTCCTGTTGCCCGTTACTCCAGTTCGCTAGTGCGACTAATCTTACAAGCCGTATTGTAGAGTTATAGAGTGTTGAAAGATCCTCTGGTTTATTGTATCCTGAAGTTTACTGTAGTTGCTAATTTTGGTAGCTTGTTTCTGTTCAAAGAGTAATTTTCTGCATTTTCCATCATCAACAACAAGTGTAGCAAATGCTTACTTGTAGATATTGTTCCGGGTGTTGTTTGAACAATCTGGTTCCTAAACTTAATATTAAAAATTTGAGTGAGTAGGGGTATTCCATTTATCAGAATGTTGTTATTGAATAAGCAAGGTGGATCCACTGAACTGTGAAGAGTCCCTACGCATTCAAACATCTATTTCTGGTGCATTTTGCTGGATTATCATACAAGGCTGATCTTGAATCCAAACCCGCCAAAAGTACCTTTTCATTAGCTGGGAATCAACTTACAAAGTTGATTCACTGAGTTGTTCCAATACTTGATTGGTTCGTGTATGCTGCAACTTTTTTCATAACATTTTTAATAGTACTCATGATGATGTTAGGTGCGACCTTTTTGAAATGTGATATGACACAGCACCAAGCGTCTACGCTGAACTTGTTAGAGTTACCAACTCCTGAGTCACTTCCAACAATAGCATCAGTAAAGTGTCTGGTGAACAAAGTCTTCAAGCTTTCATATTATGTATTAAATAAAGAACACCCTTCTGGTTTGTCTTCAGGGTAAAAAGAGACATCATTATCACTCCTTTCAGCATGCTGGATTATTTTTCAGATTCTGTGATTTTTGAACCATTGAGAATTCAATGTTCCGGTCACTAAGGAAATCAAATAATCATTACAGAATTCTTCATACATTCTTTGAAAATTGTCATTGGACTGTCTGTTTTCGTTCAAACGAGTTATTTTCCTCATCAGAATCTGATACAATTGATTTATCAACATAACTTGACTTGCGTTAAGATTGGCAAGACTAATCTCAGTTACCGTTCTCCTTAGAACTGTTGTGGGACAGTTAGATCTCAATGCTACTGTGAAATGTTAGTATAATGATCTCCTACAGATCCACATCATAATAAAACCATAAGGTATAATGCATTTTTAATCTACCTAAGCTCAGGCATGTCAGTCATAAGCTCATCCAGAATTTCTTCTGTATTCTCCACAAGTGCTATCAGTTGAGCATATGGTCTGTAATCCAAGAGTTTAGAAAAGACACCAGCTGCATGCAAAAGACCAGTGGTCAGCATCTTTATCATACATGTCAAGATTTTTGTTCTAAATACAGTGTATTTTCCTGGTCTTCCTGTTACTAGAAATTGCATACAAGGTCAATTTATACTGGCAATAATAATTAAGGCCTCATACGAATAGGGATAGAATTTTAAATTGAGGACTCTGGTCTCTTCTTGTTCAAGAATAATCTTTAGATACCCTTTATGATTAGCATTGTACTTGCTAAAAAATACAAACATTCTCTCCAACATTCCTCTTTCTGACAGAGCAAACTCTGCAAATGCCAGAATATCAGTATTATGCCTCAATAAATGCTCCTCAATCATTCCAAAATGATCCATTTTCGCCCATATCATGTTGTAAATAATCATCATAAAGAGATGTTTGTATTCTCCAATAGAATTTCCGGCTACTACTCCGTACACTTGAAAGAATATCCTCCTTACACTATGGAATGATGACAAAAATGTATGAAGTCTCTGACATTATAGATAATGATATTAATTGACCAATTTGGTGGTTTGACCGCGCTACTCCATGTTATGTGCACAAGTTACCATTAATTGAAAAAAATATGTAAAAAGCGAATGAGGTTTGACTAAGATACAATTGATTTTTAATTTTGAATTAAAGTAGCTCTATCAAGTTTTCGAGCACTGTTTAACATTAATAATAAGTAACATCTCTGGAACACGAAATTATTAAGTTTGATATTGGTTGTTTACCTATAGGAACGTCTATTTTAACATTACAGGAAATAGATTACAAAAATTAAAAAATTCAACTAGTTCAACAAACAAATTTTGAACTCAATTTACCAACTCTTCTTGATGTAAACATAGTAAATTATTTACAATCTAAGAACTATATTTTAATGTCTATTTTTGCAGGACACATTACCATTTTTCATTCCGTGTCTGATTATCAGAAATAAATATGTAAAGATTACATGACTGTACAAGCATAAAATACTAAAATATTTAAAAAAAACATATCTATGAAAACTGCACATTTGTGGGACGACATGTTGGAAAAGCTAAATAATCATAATTATGCATACAATAACTGCTAAAACTTGAAATGTATGGACTAAAATAAGCTCATTAAAAGGCGTTACTTAGATAAAATTATTTACAATATTTCACGTGCTTTCTTTAATTCATTTGACATTAAGGACATTTATTAAACATTTATTCTAAAAAAAAGTGATAAAAAATACAGAGAACGTACTTTAAAAACGACTTTGTATGATAAATGCAGGAAAATCGTGTTTTTTCAATATGTCTTAAAACCAATTAAGAAAAGCAATATTTAGAAGTATACCATTTGTAGGTTATGTTAGAACATTCAATATGTGAATAAAATTATTAAAATTTGTTTATAAATGTATCAAATAATCAAAATAAAACACTGAAAAATTAAAAAATTTAATTATGACTCTTTTTTTCGAAAAAAAAAGTTTGCAGAGTTGAAATTAGGCGGTAGAGTGTTTTCGTCAATTTGTTGATTGTCTTAAAAAAATGATTAATAAACACGATTTTTTTGTATAACATTTTAAATTAAAGAATGTTTCCCAATTTTTAATCGTTACTATTTTACATAATTATCTATTTCCGTCAAAAAATCAAATGAACCGTGTGGGACACTGTGAGAAGTTTATTAATATGGTTTTGCTATGCCCATTAGCTTCGTAGGCATGAAAACGCAACGACTAAATATATTCATTGGCAGGATGCAAATCAGCTTAAATATAATTGATCACATAATTAAATTTAAATAAATAAGAGGAATATGTTGTAAAAAAATAAATATTAAAAATTAATTTTTTACATTGTTCTAGCAGCATGAAAAAACTTGATGTTTTGTGCTCATAAAAATTTCATTGTTAAAATTAAAAAAAAATAATGATTATTCTGTTTTTTGACTATTATTTGTTATCATAAAATGAGTAGTTATTTGAATTTAACTAAACTATAACACTTTTTTTAATTTCTACCAACAAAACAATAAAAAAAGGTTTAATACGTGCCATTAAAATATTTCACTATTATTGGTTATTATAGAATAAGTAGTAAATTAAATTCAACTAAACTGTTACACTTTTTTAATTTTTACCAACTAAACAATAAAAAAAAATTTAATATGTGCCATTAGAATATCGTACTAGGATTTCAAAATAATTCATTCTTAAAAATTATTTAAATTGCAATGTTGTTTTAAATGTCAAAAATAGGATAAACATTAGAAATATTTCTTGACAATATTAACAACCAAGCTTAAGGCAGCTTTTCAACCTGTACTCTTTTTTTACGTAACAGACTATCACGTCTAAAAACATCGGGTAATAAAGCTACCACAGTTTAATTATTCTGTGTCTTTTAATAAATTATCACCTAGCCGCTAAAATATTATTTTTTTAATCTCTTTGAAAATCTTATAATTTCTTGTTTCAGTACCTAGTTTTATAATAAGGGCTAACGGATTATTAGGAAGTAATTGTATAAATTGTTATATAGATTATATAGCCTTCTACAAGAGACTATGTTCAACATAAATTTTCAACTGGTTCGTTTTGAAAAAATTTGTCTCGCCACATAATTTTGAGTTTTCAAGATTATTCAGTTAATATTTATGTGTGATTCCTACAAGATTCACTTATAGTTAGAGGATTTTAGTTTTCTAACGAGCCACCTTAACTCTATTGTAATCTATACGTTATGACATTTACTTTTTCTAACTACACCGATCTAAATTCTCATTGTCTAATATTAAAATAACGTTCCTAACCGGCACACACTCTTTATTTAAAGCTATACCTAATGTTATGTAATGTGACGTAGTTAATAATACAAAACCAGGCTGTGATTTAAATCTTGACAAAGTAACTCAAAGCTTATAAACTGAAAAAGTCTTGTACTTAGTACCTTTGCATTCAATAAGTCAGTTCTGTCTGTTTTTTATTAGGGTAGTGTAAACAAAAAGAAAGGAAAAGCTGTTTCTATCATATATATTTCTAATTAATTTAAACGTACTATGCAAGAACTTGTTTTTGCTACGATACTTTTATCACGATAAAATTTGTACCGAGACACTATCTGTAAATCACACCAGACACGTTAAACTATCTAGCAACGCTCCAAAGCATGCTACTTCACGCTTGATACTGGTGAGGACCAAATGAGGACTCTGGTCTCTTCTTGTTCAAGAATAATCTTTGGATACCCTCTATGATTAGCATTGTACTTGCTAAAAAATACAAACATTTTCTTCATCATTCTTCTTTCTGTCAGAGCTAACTTTGTAAATGCCAGAATACCAGTATTATGCCTTAATATATGCTCTTCAATCATTCCTGTATGATCCCTTTCCGCCCATATCAAGTTGTGAATGATCATTATAAAGAGATGTTTGTATTCTCTAATAGGATTCTCTGCTACTACTCTGTACAATTTTAGGATTATTCTCCTTACACTATGGAATGATGACAAAAATGTATAAAGTCCATTGCATTTTTTTCACTAAGGTTTGGCAATTGTCTTCACATCTGTGAAATCTTGTATCATTGACATGATAGCTCTCCATTTATTGTCAAAATATCTATTCACTGATGCTTCATTTAGTTTTTTAGTTATAAATAGAAATGTACTTACGCCAACTGTAAAGAGATTTTTTTTTTTTTAGTCACATTCCCTGTCAAAGACGTTTTCGGAGCTAACGTAACCCATATCCTTTCTGACTTTAGAATAAGTTCCTTTGCTGTGATATTTCCTATATTTAGACCAAACCCCTTATTTTAAAAGGCTAGAAGGAGTTCACCTCTAATTATACTGTCAATGCTAACAAAAGCTTCTAGCATAGTCATCATGGCTTCTGCTAACCTGTCCAGACAAGGCTCTTCTTGAGTCATCATATAGTCATCCACATACAAATGATAGAAGGACAATATTGCCAACCTAGCAATTTGATCTTGCGTAATGGCATGGGTTCCGGGAAGGAGTATCACAGTGATCCTTTTTAACTCCGTGGGTCTAACTGCTGCTACAGTAGTGTCTGCCACTCTTACCCCTCCTACTGCTAGCTCTGCCTCTATTGTCACCTGCCTTTGTGCACAGTGTAGAGCAGTTGCAATTCCAGGGGTCAAGGATGAGATGTAATTTTTTCTCTTGACAGGCACGTAAAAAATTGGTATTTCCAGTTGTCGACTATACCTGTAATAAACGTTTCTCATTAGGCAGCACTTGCGCTAGAAAACTTTTCTATTTTTTAGTAACTAAACCCAAAGTTCTATTAAAATCCCACGAAGGTAGATGATTTTATCTGGCACTACAATAATTACTACTGTAACCTTACCAATTAATTTTTAATGTATATAATTCAAAAATTAAAAACTCACCCTCACCTAAAATGATTCCTAATAAAATACCCTTTTATCTTCAAACCGAACAGTTGTGTCCAAGTCTCATGCTGATTCTTGGATCGATGGGAAAGTAAATCTACGTATCTAACAGTAGCTTCACCATTTTCAGTTGTATCCCTACCCAAAGCTTCTTCATTATTACACCCAAAAGTGACGACTTTTTCCTTATTAGTGACTCACACGTTATGCATGCCACTTCCTGCTATGGCAGCGATGCTTGTTTAGTTTGGCACTTATGCAAACTTTGTTTTTTCCAATATATTTTCTCCTAAGCCAAAATGTCTGCTATCTCCTTGGCCATAAGTCAGAACAATACCACTGGTGCTAACTTGAAACAGAATTGCTTCGACTTTAGAATCTAACAAATGTAAGCTATTATTGTCCAGGGATATTGATTTGACCTGACAGGCACGTAAAAATTGGTCTTTTTACTTGTCTACTATAACTATACATTTTCCTTTCTGGAACTTTTCTGAGCTGCCCTTGCCCCTTACAATTGCAGATGAAGTCATTTTTGGTCAATCAGAAGAGTGCGTCCCATTACACTGCTTCTGTCACGTATACATCGTCTGGCTTTTTGCTGGGTCTGTCGTCCAGCTAGGAATAAGCCACTTCAGCAATGATAAATACGTGGAGACACCCATTGCATTATAGAACAGTCATAGTAGGCAAGGAGGTGGGCGCTTTTTCCTTAATGGTTTTTATATATGTGCATTCAAGCTTCCCACCGGATTACCGACGGTTGGCGTTAAGAAGCCTGAGAGTTTAGTCGCACATATATTGGAAGATGAACTTAGAGTGCAGGGTCCTGTTGCCCGTTACTCTAGTTCGCTAGTGCAACTAATCTTACAAGCCGTATTGTAGAGTTATAGAGTGTTAAAAAAACCTCTGGTTTATTGTATCCTGAAGTTCACTGTAGTTGCTAATTTTGGTAGCTTGTTTCTGTTCAAAGAGTAATTTTCTGCATTTTCCATCATCAACAACAAGTGTAGCAAATGCTTACTTGTAGATATTGTTCCGGGTGTTGTTTGAACAATCTGGTTCCTAAACTTAATATTAAAAATTTCAGTGAGTAGGGGTATTTCATTTATCAGAATGTTGTTATTGAATAAGCAAGTTGGATCCACTGAACTGTGAAGAGTCCCTACGCATTCAAACAGTCTATTTCTGGTGCATTTTGCTGGATTATCATACAAGGCTGATCTTAAATCCAAACCCGCCAAAAGTACCTTTTCATTAGCTGGGAATCAACTTACAAAGTTGATCTACTGAGTTGTTCCAATACTTGATTGGTTCGTGTATGCTGCAACTTTTTCCATAACATTTTTAATAGTACTCATGATGATGTTAGGTGCGACCTTTTTGAAATGTGATATGACACAGCACCAAGCGTCTACGCTGAACTTGTTAGAGTTACCAACTCCTGAGACACTTCCAACAATAGCATCAGTAAAGTGTCTGGTAAACAAAGTCTTCAAGCTTTCATATTATGTATCAAATAAAGAACACCCTTCTGGTTTGTCTTCAGGGTAAAAAGAGACATCATTATCACTCCTTTCAGCATGCTGGATCATTTTTCAGATTCTGTGATTTTTGAACCATTGAGAATTCAATGTTCCGGTCACTAAGGAAATCAAATAATCATTACAGAATTCTTCATACCTTCTTTGAAAATTGTCATTGGACTGTCTGTTTTCGTTCAATCGAGTTATTTTTCTCATCAGAATCTGATACAATTGATTTATCAACATAACTTGACTTGCGTTAAGATTGGCAAGACTAATCTCAGTTACCGTTCTCCTTAGAACTGTTGTGGGACAGTTAGATCTCAATGCTACTGTGAAATGTTAGTATAATGATCTTCTACAGATCCACATCATAATAAAACCATAAGGTATAATGCATTTTTTATCTACCTAAGCTCAGGCATGTCAGTCATAAGCTCATCCAGAATTTCTTCTGTATTCTCCACAAGTGCTATCAGTTGAGCATATAGTCTGTAATCCAAGAGTTTAGAAAAGACACCAGCTGCATGCAGAATACCAGTGGTCAGCATCTTTATCATACATGTCAAGATTTTTGTTCTAAATACAGTGTATTTTCCTGGTTTTCATGTTACTAGAAATTGCATACGAGGTAAATTTATACTGGCAATAATAACTTAGGCCTCATACGAATAGGGATAGAATTTTAAATTGAGGACTCTGGTCTCTTCTTGTTCAAGAATAATCTTGAGATACCCTCTATGATTAGCATTGTACTTGCTAAAAAATACAAACATTCTCTCCATTATTCCTCTTTCTGACAGAGCAAACTCTGCAAATGCCAGAATATCAGTATTATGCCTCAATAAATGCTTCTCAATCATTCCAAAATGATCCATTTTCGCCCATATCATGTTGTAAATAATCATCATAAAGAGATGTTTGTATTCTCCAATAGAATTCCCGGCTACTACTCGGTACACTTGAAAGAATATCCTCCTTACACTATGGAATGATGACAAAAATGTATGAAGTCTCTGACATTATAGATAATGATATTAATTGACCAATTTGGTGGTTTGACCGCGCTACTCCATGTTATGTGCACAAGTTACCATTAATTAAAAAAAATATGTAAAAAGCGAATGAGGTTTGACTAAGATACAATTGATTTTTAATTTTAAATCAAAGTAGCTCTATCAAGTTTTTTAACACTGTTTAACATTAATAATAAGTAACATCTCTGGAACACGAAATTATTAAGTTTGATATTGGTTGTTTACCTATAGGAACGACTATTTGAACATCACATGAAATAGATTACAAAAAGTAAAAAATTTAACTAGTTCAACAAACAAATTTTAAACTCAATTTACCAACTCTTCTTGATGTAAACATAGTAAATTATTTACAATCTAAGAACTATATTTTAATGTCTATTTTTGCAGGACACATTACCATTTTTCATTCCGTATCTGATTATCAGAAATAAATATGTAAAGATTACATGACTGTACAAGCATAAAATACTAAAATATTTAAAAAAAACATATCTATGAAAACTGCACATTTGTGGGACGACATGTTGGGAAAGCTAAATAATCATAATCATGCATACAATGACTGCTAAAACTTGAAATGTATGGACTAAAATAAGCTCATTAAAAGGCTTTATTTAGATAAAATTATTAACAATATTTCACGTGCTTTGTTTAATTCATTTGACATTAAGGACATTTATTAAACATTTATTCTAAAAAGAAGTGATCAAAAATACAGAGAACGTACTTTAAAAACGACTTTGTACGATAAATGCAGGAAAATCGTGTTTTTTCAATATGTCTTAAAACCAATTAATAAAAGCAATATTCAGAAGTATACCATTTGTAGGTTACGTTAGAACATTCAATATGTGAATAAAATTATTAAAATTGGTTTATTGTTGTATCTAATAATCAAAATAAAACACTGAAAAGTTGAAAAATTTAATTATGACTCTTTTTTTCGAAAAAAAAAGTTTGCAGAGTTAAAATTAGGCGGTAGAGTGTTTTTGTCATTTTGTTGATTGTCTTAAAAAAATGATTAATAAACACGATTTTCTAGGATAACATTCTAAATTAAAAAATGTTTTCTAATTTTTAATCGTTACTATTGTACATAATTATCTATTTCCGTCGAAAAATCAAATGAACCGTGTGGGACACTGTAAGAAGTTTATTAATATGGTTTTGCTATGCCCATTGGCTTCGTAGGCGTGAAAACGCAACGACTAAATATATTCGTTGGCAGGATGCAAATCAGCTTAAATATAATCGATCACATAATCAAATTCAAATAAATAAGAAGAATATGTTGTAAAAAAATAATGATTAAAAATAAATTTTTTACATTCTTCTAGCAGCATAAAAAAACTTGATGTTTTGTGCTCATAAAAATTTCATTGTTAAAATTAAAAAAAAATAATGATTATTCTGTTTTTTGACTATTATTTGTTATCATAAAATGAGTAGTTAATTAAATTTAACTAAACTGTAACGTTTTTTTAATTTCTACCAACAAAACAATAAAAAAAGGTTTAATACGTGCCATTAAAATATTTAACTATTATTGGTTATTATAGAATAAGTAGTAAATTAAATTTAACTAAACTGTTACACTTTTTTAATTTTTACCAACGAAACAATAAAAAAAAGTTTAATATGTGCCATTAGAATATCGTACTAGGATTTTAAAATAATTCATTTTTGAAAATTATTTAAATTGCAATGTTGTTTTAAATGTCAAAAATAGGATAAACAGTAGAAATATTTCTTGATAATATTAACAACCAAGCTCAAGGCAGCTTTTCAACCTGTTGTCCTTTTTTTACGTAACAGACTATCACGTCTAAAAACATCGGGTAATAAAGCTACCACAGTTGAATTATTCTGTGTCTTTTAATAAACCATCACCTAGCCGCTAAAATATTATTTTTTCAATCTCTTTGAAAATCTTATAATTTCTTGTTTCAGTACCTAGTTTTATAATAAGGGCTAACGGATTATTAGGAAGTAATTGTAATAATTGTTATAAAGATTATATAGCCTTCTACAAGAGACTATGTTCAACATAAATTTTTAACTGGTTCGTTTTGAAAAAATTTGTCTCGCCACATAAATTTAAATTTTCAAGATCATTCAGTTAATATTTAAGTGTGATTCCTACAAGTTTTACTTAAAGTTACAGGGTTTTAGTTTTCTAACGAGCAACCTTAACTCTATTGTAATCTATGCGTTATGACATTTACTTTTTCTAACTACACCGATCTAAATTCTCATTGTCTAATATTAAAATAACGTTTCTAACCGGCACACACTCTTTATTTAAAGCTATACCTAATGTCATGTAATGTGACGTAGTCAATAATACAGAACCAGGCTGTGATTTAAATCTTGACAAAGTAACTTAAAGTTTATGAACTGAAAAAGTCTTGTACTTAGTACCTTTGCATTCAATAAGTCAGTTCTGTCTGTTTCCAATTAGAGTAGTGTGAACAAAAAGAAAGAAAAAGCTGTTCCTATTATATATATCACTTATTAATTTAAACGTCCCATGCAAGAACTTGTTTTTCCACGATACTTTGAATACGAAAAAATTTGTACCAAGACACTGACTGTAAATTACACGGCACACGTTAAACTATCTAGCAACGCTCCAAAGCATGCTACTTCACGCTTGATACTGGTGAGGACCAAATGAGGACTCTGGTCTCTTTTTGTTCAAGGATAATCTTTAAATACCCTTTTTTATTAGCATTGTACTTGCTAAAAAATACAAACAGTATCTACATCATTCTTCTTTCTGTCAGAGCTATTTTTGCAAATGCCAGAATATCAGTATTATGCCTTAATATATGCTTCTCAATCATTCCTATATGACCCATTTCCGCCCATATCATGTTGTAAATGATCATCATAAAAAGATGTTTGTATTCTCTAATAGGATTCTCTGGTACTACTCGGTACAATTTTAAAATTATTCTCCTTACACTATGGAATGATGACAAAAATGTATGAAGTCTTTGATATTATAAATAAAGATCTTATTAGACCAATTTGGTGGATTGACCATGCTACTCCATGTTATGTGCACAAGTTACCGTTGATTAAAGAAAATATGTAAAAAGCGAGTGAGGTGTGACTAAGATACAATTGATTTTTAATTTTGATTAAAAGTAGCTCTATCAAGTTTTAAAGCACTGTTTGACATTGATGAAAGGTAACATATCTGAAACACAAAATTATTGAGTTTGATATTGGTTGTTTACCTATAGAAACGACTATTTTAACATCACAGGAAATAGAAAAATTAAAAAATTTAACTAGTTCAACAAAAAAATTTTGAACACAATTTACCAACTCTTGTTGGTGAAAACATAGTAAAATATTTACAATCTAAGAACTATATCTTAATTTCTACTTTTGCAGGACACATTACCATATTTCATTCCATATCTATGTATCAGAAATAAATATGTAAAGATCACATGACTATACAAGCATAAAAAACTAAAATATTAAAAAAAATCATATTTATGAAAACTGCACATTTGTGGGACGACATGTTGGAAAAGCTAAATAATCATAATCATGCATACAATGACTGCTTAAACTTGAAATGTATGGACTTAAATAAGCTCATTAAAAGGCTTTATTTAGATAAAATTATTTACAATATTTCACGTGCTTTCTTTAATTTATTTAACATTAAGGACATTTATTTAACATTTATTTTAAAAAGTAGTGATTAAAAATACAGAGAACGTATTTTAAATACGACTTTGTACGATAAATGCAGGAAAATCGTGTTTTTCCAATATGTCTAAAAAACCAATTAATAAAAGCAATATTCAGAAGTATACCATTTGTAGGTTATGTTAGAACATTCAATATGTGAATAAAATTATTAAAATTGGTTTATAGTTGTATCTAATAATCAAAATAAAACACTGAAAAGTTGAAAAATTTAATTATGACTCTACTTTCTTAAAAAAAAAAATTCGCAGAGTTGAAATTAGGTGGTAGAGTGTTTTCGTCATTTTGTTGATTGTCTTAAAAAAATGATTAATAAACACGATTTTATAGGATAACATTCTAAGTTAAAAAATGTTTTCTAATTTTTAATCGTTACTATTGTACATAATTATCTATTTCCGTCAAAAAAATCAAATGAACCGTGTGGGACACTGTAAGAAGTTTATTAATATGGTTTTTCTATGCCCATTGGCTTAGTAGGCGTGAAAACGCAACGTCTAAATATATTCGTTGGCAGGATGCAAATCAGCTTAAATATGATCGGTCACATAATTAAATCCAAATAAATGAGAAGAATATGTTGTAAAAATATAAATATTGAAAATAAATTTTTTTTATACTTCTAGCAGCATAAAAAAACTTGATGTTTTGTGCTCATAAAAATGTCATTGTTAAATTTAAAAAAGAAAAAAAATAATTCTGTTTTTTAACTATTATTAGTCATCATACAATGAGTAGTTAAATAAATTTAACTAAACTGTAACACTTTTTTTAATTTCTACCAACAAAACAATAAAAAAAGGTTTAATACGTGCCATTAGAATATTTAACTATTATTGGTTATCATAGAATAAGTAGTAAATTAAATTTAACTAAACTGTTACACTCTTTTAATTTCTACCAACTAAACAATAAAAAAAGGTTTAATATGTGCCATTAGAATATCGTACGAGGATTCACAAATAATTCATTTTTGAAAATTATTTAAATTGCAATAATGTTTTAAATGTCAAAAATAGGATAAACATTAGAAATATTTCTTGAAAATATTTATAACCAAACTTAAGGCAGCTTCTCAACCTGTACTCTTTTTTTACGTAACAGACTATCACTTCTAAAAACATCGGGTAATAAAGCTACCACAGTTGAATTATTCAGTGTCTTTTAATAAACCATCACCTAGCCGCTAAAATATTATTTTATTAATCTCTTTGAAAATCTTATAATTTCTTTTTTTAGTACCTAGTTTTTTAATAACGGTTAACGTATTATTAGGAAGTTATTGTAATAATTGTTATAAAGATTATATAGCCGTCTACAAGAGACTATTTTCAACATAAATTATTAACTGGTTCGTTTTGGAAAAATTTGTCTCGCCACATAATTTAGAGTTTTCAAGATTATTCAGTTATTATTTATGTGTGATTCCTACAAGTTTCACTTATAGTTAGAGGATTTTTGTTTTCTAACGAGCCACCTTAACTCTATTGTAATCTATGCGTTATGACATTTACTTTTTCTAACTACACCGATCTAAATTCTCATTGTCTAATATTAAAATAACGTTCCTAACCGGCACACACTCTTTATTTAAAGCTATACCTAATGTTATGTAATGTGACGTAGTTAATAATACAAAACCAGGCTGTGATTTGAATCTTGACAAAGTAACTCAAAGCTTATGAACTGAAAAAGTCTTGTACTTAGTACCTTTGCATTCAATAAGTCAGTTCTGTCTGTTTTTTATTAGGGTAGTGTAAACAAAAAGAAAGGAAAAGCTGTTTCTATCATATATATTTCTAATTAATTTAAACGTACTATGCAAGAACTTGTTTTTGCTACGATACTTTTATCACGATAAAATTTGTACCGAGACACTATCTGTAAATCACACCAGACACGTTAAACTATCTAGCAACGCTCCAAAGCATGCTACTTCACGCTTGATACTGGTGAGGACCAAATGAGGACTCTGGTCTCTTCTTGTTCAAGAATAATCTTTGGATACCCTCTATGATTAGCATTGTACTTGCTAAAAAATACAAACATTTTCTTCATCATTCTTCTTTCTGTCAGAGCTAACTTTGTAAATGCCAGAATACCAGTATTATGCCTTAATATATGCTCTTCAATCATTCCTGTATGATCCCTTTCCGCCCATATCATGTTGTTTGATGTTTGTATTCTCTAATAGGATTCTCTGCTACTACTCGGTACAATTTTAAGATTATTCTCCTTACACTATGGAATGATGACAAAAATGTATAAAGTCCATTGCATTGTTTTCACTAAGGTTTGGCAATTGTCTTTACATCTGTGAAATCTTGTATCATTGACATGATAGCTCTCCATTTATTGTCGAAATATCTCTTTACTGATGCTTCATTTAGTCTTTTAGTTATAAATAGAAATGTACTTACGCCAACTGTAAAGAGATTTTTTTTTTTTAGTCACATTCCCTGTCAAAAACGTTTTCGGAGCTAACGTAACCTATATCTTTTCTGACTTTAGAATAAGTTCCTTTGCTATGATATTTCCTATATTTAGACCAAACCCTTTATTTTAAAAGGCTAGAAGGAGTTCACCTCTAATTATACTGTCAATGCTAACAAAAGCTTCTAGCATAGTCATCATGGCTTCTGCTAACCTGTCCAGACGAGGCTCTTCTTGAGTCATCATATAGTCATCCACATACAGATGATAGAAGGACAATATTGCCAACCTAGCAATTTGATCTTGCGTAATGGCATGGGTTCCGGGGAGGAGTACCACAGTGATCCTTTTTAACTCCATGGGTCTAACTGCTGCTACAGTAGTGTCTGCCACTCTTACCCCTCCTACTGCTAGCTCTGCCTCTATTATCACCTGCCTTTGTGCACAGTGTAGAGCAGTTGCAATTCCAGGGGTCAAGGATGAGATGTAATTTTTTCTCTTGACAGGCACGTAAAAAATTGGTATTTTCAGTTGTCGACTATACCTGTAATAAACGTTTCTCATTAGGCAGCACTTGCGCTAGAAAACTTCTCGATTTTTTAGTAACTAAACCTAAAGTTTTATTGAAATCCCATGAAGTTAGATGATTTTATCTGGCACTACAATAATTACTACTGTAACCTTACCAATAAATTTTTAATGTTTAAAATTCAAAAATTAAAAACTCACCCTCACCTAAGATGATTCCTAATAAAATACTCTTTCATCTTCAAACCGAACAGTTGTGTCCAAGTCTCATGCTGATTCTTGGATCGATCGGAAAGTAAATCTACGTATCTAGCAGTAGCTTCACCATTCTCAGTTGTATCCCTACACAAAGCTCCTTCATTATTACACCCAAAAGTGACGACTTTTCCCTCATTAGTAACTCACACATTATGTATGCCATTTCCTGCTATGGCAGCGATGCTTGTTTAGTTTGGCACTTATGCAAACCTTGTTTTTCCTAATACATTTTCTCCTAAGCCAAAATGTCTGGTATCTCCTTGGCCACAAGTCAGAATAATACCACTGGTGCTAACTTGGCGCAGAATTGCTTTGACTTTAGAATCTAAGAAATGTAAGCTATTATTGTCTAGGGATATTGATTTGACCTGACAGGCACGTAAAAATTGGTCTTTTTACTTGTCTACTATAACTATACATTCTTCTTTCTGGAACTTTTCTGAGCTACCCTTGCCCCTTACATTTGCAGATTAAGTCGTTTTTGGTATCGTCAAGTAGGATTAAGGTAGTTTATCAACCACGACTTTGTAACTTCGGTTTCCTTGAAAATAAGGTATCCTATAGATTAAATTTTTGATTTTCGAAATAAATTATAAAAAAATGTTCCCACCACATTGGTTTTTGACATAATAAAGTTGTCAGTTTAAAATTTTATCAAAGGTTACAATGAGACTTTTCGAATACAGGCAAAAAGAGCTACTCAAGTAACTATGAAAATTCTGAAAAATATACCGTTAAAAAATTTATATTTTGTACTATTCTATACAATTTTAAAACTGTTAGGTCACCATTATAGATACAAATTAGTGAACCATTTAACAATTGTCATGTAATTTGTCTGCTGCATACGTAAATGTCTCAAAAATTTGGAATTTTCTAGTAACTAAATCCAAAGTTTGATAGAAATCCTATAAAGGGAAATAACTTTGTTTGACAACTTTTTCTAATACTAAATACTGGTGCTTATATCATTATTTATTATTTTATAAATATTAAGAAAGATAGTTCACTCGTACCTGTAATGGTCCTAAAAAATAAACTCGTCCATCTTCAAGTAGGCGGTTATATTCATCGCAATTTTTACTTTTGCATACTTTAATTTTTTTTTAATTTTAATATATTATACATAGTAAAAAATTCTAGTATAGATAACATTTAGTATACTAGGAGAATCGTACTAAACGTAAGTCGCGCCGAAGTTTAAAACAAATCTTGAACGTTTTCAGCTGTTGATTTTAAAACTTTAGGAGGCCGACGGTTTATTACTAACAATTTATTGTAATGTTTTGATAGAAGTGTAAGCAAATTTATGCTTACTGTTTTCAAATTCATGCAAGAGTTTGCGAAATTACAAAGTTTGTCTCTAAAAAACTTAACGGTGCCGGATTGACGGTTGTTAGAAAATTGGCTTGAAGGTGCTTAAAACTGAAAACACACTAACAACTATGTAACTTAACTGTATAAAAGCTTTAGAAACTCTTCTAAAAATAATAATTAAAAACACCAAACTATCAGACCTGTTATGCTAATTAAAAGGTAAATTTTGTAGAAATCAAGTAGGGTGGCAGTGCCATGCAAGTGAATGTGAGAATCATGCCGTGGTGATCGTGTATACTATTTACTTTTGTACTTGATTACCTGATTTACTCACCTTTCACTTCACTGCTAAGAAAAATCAGCTGATTTCTGATGCCGAATTGTCAGATGATTTTTTGGCTGTGCAACAAAAAAAGTCCCAAGGAAAAAAAATTCTTTTTAACATCAAAACTATGTATTCCAGGACTTACAGGACTCTTAGTAAAGTAACAACTCTCTGGAACGCACACATTCTATCATAAAAATTTTGATGTTTTGTATTCAGTACTTGTATTTTTCCGCCGGAACAAAACTAGTATATTTCAAAGTGCAAAAAAAAAGTTACTACTTCACATAGTTTAAATAAACTATAAGTTTCCCAAAACACACCCATTTCATCACATTTTTTTGAGCAGCGTTATCACTACAGTCATAAAAGAAAAACTTGATTTTTAAGACCAACAGTCGTTTGTGCGTCTTACTACGATTAATTTTATTTTAACATACATTTTGGTCATTTTTACCACAAATCACTGCTCGTTAGATTTGATTATTGGGTCCTTCACTTATATCGACGATTGCTGTAATATAAGATAGATGGTACTCTCACCACAAAATTTAATGAAAAAATATTATTTGTGTCAGTTTTTTTTTCCACCCCGATTTAAATGAGGGTTTTATAAGGGTGATTTTAAGTTAGCACATTATTAAAAAGAATTAAGTTTACACTTTTTTCAAAATATTTTAACTTAGCACTTTCTTTTACCGTAGCATGAAAGTACATGTTCTTGATTCGACTACTTACTTCACCTTTTAAATACAAATCTTGATTGTTATGACAGCAGCTATCATTAATAATATGACTATCTCAACAATAATTTTGATCATTTTTACGTAGATATAATGACAAACTGTATTTTTAAATAACTGTTACAGTAAAAACTTAAGTTCAAATAAAATCTTATTTGCAAAAGGAAGAATTGCATTTCATTTTTTTAGTACGCCCTGCGCAGAACTGTGCAAGTATTTCTACTTGACTCTCTAGAGAAAGAATATGAATTTCCTGCAGGATTACATGTAGGCCTTTTTGAAAGAATTTTCGCACGATTTCTTTATACGGGGTAGTGAGGAATTCGTGGTTTAGTTTTTTTAAGAGATCCACAAGCTATAGTAGCTTTGTAAGAGTCTCTAAAGTGTGCTACTCTTTGTAAATAAGCCACGAGCTCTATTACTCTTTGTGAGAAACCTGGAGTGAGTTGTTTTCCATAATTCAAGTGTAAATATTGTTTGTGAGAAGCGTTGATATCGACGTTTACTTACTACTTTAACAACTGTTGTATGCCTGAATCTTTGGATATATTTTTTGCATTACTATTACTACGAAACTTTTTGTATGTATGTATAAATTTTATAAGTTTTACAATTTATGTTGTATGATTTTTGTAATAATTAATATTGTATTGATTTGTACTTAGCAGCATTACGTATTGAATATAGTTATTGTACAGTGTATACCGTTATTTTTAAATACATATGAATTACTAAATAAAAATTTGTACACTTATTGAAGTACCCAACTCCATTTTCAACGATTCTGAGCTTTTTTCAATTACAACGACGTATCAATTACAAAGTCGATTACAAGCCATGTAAGGAGATATTGATCTAGAAACTTTTCTTAATATTTAAGGGATGTTTACTGCTGAAGGCAGAAAATAATTCAGATCATAGAAAAGCATTCCTTTAGTTTAAGAAGAAAAAAAGTTTCCATATTTTAAATAAAATGTCCGCAATAATTTATCAAAACATCATTTAACTCTGACACTTCAATAAATTACTCAAATACTATATATACTGTATGAGCGCTCGGTGGCTCAGTCGGCTAGGTCGTGGATTGACACGCGGGCGACCGTGGTTCGATTCCCGGCCAGTGCGACTTTCGGGCAAGTACCTCTGTGTCTTTCACATGTGCTTTATCACCACGCAATGCTCCTCGACGAGGGTTTAGGCGACCTCCTCGCAGCATAATTGCCTAATTTCCCCCTACCCCCCTCCCAGTAATGGGAGGCCTCCCATCCCTCTTCCCTTCCTTCTCCAAAGTGCTAAGTGCCCATAGTAGTGCCCTTATTAAAGGGGCCGGACGTAGAGCACTATAATATAGAAAAAAAAAATTATGTATATATACTGTATAGAATATCTACCTATAATCTACAATTAAGGTCAAAGACTGACCAAAAATGGTTGGATACTAAATTAACCAGAACGATTGGTTAGCTCTGGGTAAGTTCAATATCAAATACTTAGTAATGAGATACGAATAGCAAGTAACGTACAAAGGGTAATCACAAAGTTGTAGTTACGATCCTTGTACGATGTATGATATTCTTTAAAAAAAATTTTTTTATTTTATAAAAAGACATGATGTAACACGCAACATTAGAACCTGTGAAAACTTAATAAAATTTTTCTAATTTCGTATACTTAGTTTCTCGGTTCAGAGAGACTCAAAGGTCTTTAAGCCTTGCATGCATATTTTTTATACATTTTTAGACTTGAACATAAATTTTTGTTAAAGACAGACTACTTATTTTAAAAGGTAGTCAACCTCCTTAACGGTTAAACAAACTATACTAAAATTAAAGAAAATATTTATTAAGTTAAAATTGGGATAGTATTTAATAAAGATGAAATATTTATTTATCTTACATGACTCATAAGAATAAAGATTACAATCAGCGGGTTGTGAGGTATTGTAGTTATAAAAACAATCTTTTTAATAAGATAAACGAATAAAAAAAGATACCATTGTTTTAATACTAAGATATTTCATAAAACTATTCATACATCATGAGGTTTAGATGTTGGTTACAGCTCAAATTTAAGTAAGTAGAACTTTTGATAAGCAAACCGCAATAAATTGATTGTAATGTAATAATCCTTAGTAGGTTTACGCGTAGTTTCATACATTTTTGTGATTGCTGCAGTCAGATCTCTGAAAATGTGTTGCGGATCGATATTTTAAAATTTTTTTTCATAAACGGTATTCCTCCACTGATTGCACTTCATTAAATGTGTTAAAATATCAGCAATTTGCTTTTTGTCGGTAACAACCATCTAGAATTCATAAATGAACATATAGGACATACAAGTCTCGATAAAAGTTCTAAAGAACTTTTGATAAATTTACTGATTAGACTGTTAAAAAATCTAGAAAAATTTAATTTAATGAGTTAAAACTTTAAAACCTTTATTTCTTACATAAAGAGGTAGTAAATTTATTCTTAATGGCCAATTTTTATTACAAGCCTGGCAATTACATTTGAAATAATACTCGCGTAAAATTGTATTTCTTAGCGGCTTAGGGGTCGTCCAAAAACTACATCCATAGTCATCAAATATCTGAAATTTTAAAAATCCTTAAATTACTTTTGCGATTCTCAATAGTAACCAAACATTAAAATAAATAATCTCGCACATAATTTTTTCCTATTTACCTGTGATCCTTTTGGAATTGGTTGCAAAGAAAATACTACTTGATGTATATCATCGTCTTTAAAAACTTAAAAACTGAGCATTTAGTGGTGTTTGGATTACAACTATGATTTAAAAAGCCAGTGACATTGCCCATGGCAGAACCAACTGTGTTGTAATCAGACATGGACAAAAAAATTCAAGTAGCTGAAAAAAAAATGAATAACTCATTATTTTAAATAACAAAAAGGTACTTAATGGTCTTGAAAAAAAAATCTCATGAGCATTCATCTGTAGTTTCATCAAATTCTGAGCATACTGTTGACCAAATAACAAAGCATCTTCATTTTCGCAATAGAGCAGACACGCTTTTGTTGGAATCGTTAAAGAGGCTAGTAAATTTATTAACGTAAAACAATACTACAGATGTCTGCAGTAACATATCTGAAAAATTGTCTCGAGAGTTTTTGTGAGTTATAAGACTGAAAATTGGCCTGTATTGATCACCACATAAAATTACATTTTTAGAATAACTTTTTCTAAGATAATCTAAACATTCAAATACAAACATCAATTAATTTGCTGGATGGAAAAAATTTAGGGTTTAAGGTCCAGGACTTTGTTGCTCTGGTAATAAAATTGTGAGATATGAGAAAAAAAATTTTTTTTAATATGAATTTTTTGGGAGTTTAAAATCTTGACAGCTTTAAAAAAAAGGGCTTTTCGTGAATTACACGGGAGAAACTGTAAATCAACGGCTCCTTATGGCCAACGATTATGTTTTGGCATAAGAAACGCACGGTACTTTGCAGCATAATTACATTTCTTTTAATTTTTACAGCTTATTATTTGACCAAATAAACTATATGGATTCCAAAAAATATGTTTTTAATAAGAAGATTTTGGTTCTGAGATGTGTCAGGAATATGTGTAAAATTTCTAACTGAAAACGTTTCACATTACATGTCAACACACTACGGTGTTTTATATAGTAAGTCTCGGGCGAAGCCGAGACGGGGGGCTGCTAGTATGTATACATAGATATACAACCTTGTCGCAACATCAATAATGATAATAGCGCTACCGAGCATACTGACCTCAAGAGTTAAGCAATATGCGCCAAAATTGAAAGTCTTTCATGTAGCAAAGTAATAATAACCATAACACTAATTATAATGACAATAAATACAACAAAATAATACATCAATTAATGTAAAGGGCTACGCAAAAAGCTCCCTATAATTACAAAGATTTGGGACCTTTGGGAGACGATACTTTACTTGCTTTAGAAGGAATCATCGATATATGCTCCGACTTATTCACCTTCCTACACACGCTTTCCAGCAAGGTCATAAGCTCTCATACAAGCACTGACTCATTCATTATCTTGCACGAAGCCACAATCCTCACACAAGCTTTGACTCATGAAGCCGTAAACCCTCATGCGAGCTCCAACTCATTCGCATTTCTGTGCGTATCTTCCAAGAAGCTCGCATGCAAACCCTGACGCATTCGCTTTCCCTTTCCTATACCCAAACCCTAAGGCAATCACGCAGATTGACTCAACTCCATACCCAGCCTATCCAAGTCAACAAGGTGCAGCCCGCACCCCCAAAACAGTCACGTAAGCTTGCAAGCTGATGCATAGATCCCAGGGCCCACATAATCTGCAGAGCCAACATGCAAGACCCACATCGCCAGGCCAGGAGGAGCATATAAAAGTAACGGACACCATGAGGTAGGGAGCTAGTCGAACTTTGAGGCCAGACTGTTGTAGAGCTTGCGACGCTCAGTTTAGCGCTCCCCTACAAACCAAAAGGCACGTATGCCTCTGTATACGTTCTACGCTTAACCAGGGTAGTCCGAAAGTCAAAAACGATTCCCTAGGCCCAGGATAATAACCTAGACATCATTTCCATGAGTTCTTGGAGAAGAGCTTCCCATCAAGGGACCCAACAACAGCCGAGTACCAGGAACTCACAAGCATCCAGAGACCAACTTCGAGAGCAGTAGAGACCTTCCCGACCGTGCTCTACGCCCAAGGATCAGATCACAACACTATATAGGTAAACTCACCGCTTATAACTGATGTTTCTAAACACTAAGCAGTTATAGTGAGTATACCTATATAGTATGAAGATATCTTGGAGGCCTCCGAGTGCTCCGACAAAGAACTCGTGCTCATTCATTTATAGATCGCTATACTCTAACAGGTACACGCGCTCTAATACCTGTATTACGTATATGATGTATGTGAAATAATATATGATATTGATGATTTACTTAGTACATACTAACAAATTAGCATCGGTATACTTACTTATGGGATAAGAAGTTGTAGTGATATTATAGTGATTTGTCAGGTATATAATAAGAATAAACCAAATGCAATAAAATTACTCATGTCTTACGTCAAGTTTAGACATGAATTTGATAAGTTTAGGATATTTTTTGGTCCATGTAATCGCAGCTTAAGGCCGTGGTCACATGGAGAGCGTAACAAGTACCACATAACCATTTGAGCCCAATTTGAGCCCAAACATTATGGGCTCAAATAGTTATGTGGTACGCGTTATGCTATGTGACCGCAGCCTAAGCCACTAGAAGCACTGGAAATCATAGTGTTGCCAACATAGCATGTGGTGCGGGAAATTCAAAAAATTTTATTTAGTTTATTTATTGGCGTCCTATTTAATATACATATGCCAGACTAGGAAAACTTTTTTAAATTAAATTTGCTTTTACAGTACGTTGATGTGGGTATAAAAAGGAATAATTAAAAAATTCGTGCCCTTAAAATTGTAATGTTGCGCTGGACAGTTCATAAAAATAGCGTAATAAGGTTCGTCTTTATAGTACATAATTAAGTATATAACATTAATTCTAAAAGAGTATTTTTTTAGATAATAATTTTGGTTTCGTAAATGAAGCTCTAAAGAACATTAATCTCAGCCAAGTTATTTTCTTGAATTAAATGGAGATCAAATGGAGGCGGATGGATGTCCCATAAGTTCAGGAAACCGATGCGCGGTTGTTTTGATTTGAAATACGAAAAGCCCGCCTTGTATGTTGGTATTATTATTTTTTTTTTTTTAGTTATTTCAAACGGCTGAACGTATTTTTTTTCAGCTCCTCTACAACCTTTTTAATTATTTTCTTCCAAACTTCAATATTTTTTTCATGGTATTTGAAATAATTTTTAAAAAATTAATACCAACATGCAAGGTGGGTTTTTCGTATTTTAAATCAAAACAACCGCGCATCGTTTTTCGAACTTGCGGGACGTCCATCTGCCTCCATGTAATCGCACCCAGTTCATCGATTAAGTTCACGCAAAAAGTACAGAGGAGGCCGTTTAATTCGTTGAGCGGGAAGTATAAAATTGACCAATGAAAGAGGTTATGTGATCGAATCAGCCAATGGAAATTTAGTATTTGAATTTCCCGCTCAACGAATTAAACAGCCTTCACTGTACGTGGTTAGCGCTTTCACAATCTTGACCACATTTACATAGGTCTGAATGTACGACTTTAATTTTGAAAAGTGATTGTTTTAGTGAATTGTAGTTAGGTACAACGGAGCCTGTTTAAGCAGGTGATAATTTTTCTAGGTAACTCTAGATTGTGAAACCAGAGTTTATTATTACTATCCGAATATAAAGTCTATGAGGACTATATATAGACAATGGGTACTTACCGCCATCTGTATTAAGTATCGAGTATCAAGTTTCAAGTACCTAATGAGCAAAGACAGCACCTTGTTCGATCGCTGATATACGTAATAACCATGGAATACAGAGAACATAATTAAAATTCATGAAACGTACACTAATCGGAAAATAATTCGTTCTCCGTAAAATTTAAATGCTTTAACTATATTATGTAAAACAAAATTCATAATTTTAGTATAAATATTTTTAAGTTAGTCAAGTGGTTGTTTGAGTCATAGACGTTATTGTAAAATCGTTACTTCATCGTTAAAATGAATACCAATATTTTAATGTTATAAGTAAATACCTGCATTTAAATTTCCCGGGGAACGAATTAAATGGCCTCCTCTGTACTGTTATATAAATACATACTATCAAATAAACAATAATAAATTCAATTCATACACTGCATATAAAATATACATTGAGCATAGTCCATGAAATTCAATAACCAAATTTTGTAATTTTCTTCTTTCTATGAGAACGTTAGTTTAACGCGTGAAATTAGTTTTTTATTTATTTCTTGCAATCTAATTTACGTTTTTGTACTTACGATACTTAAAGTTACTTTTCAAGGTACGTTGCGTTTAGTAAATTGTAGTTTCTGCTTTAATGTAAACACACAATATTCGTATACAATACATTAAAATACAAAACAGTAGTTGAAATATCTAACATCGTACAAATAATCCAAAAAAAAATCGATTCATCACTGTATTATGTTGTTTTACAAATTAAGTATAAACATAAAAGGAAGAACAGAAGGATTTCCGCTTAAAAAATCGGCGCGTGTCCAATAAACCTTTAGAAATTTAATCGAAACGGCAAACCCTCGGGGCAGTGCTCCGTAGATCGGCAAGTTTTGCAAACGGACGAAAGTCCCACCGACCGGCCAGTGTCCGATCTCAGTCCTCCCAAAAGTCCACGAAGGGACTTTGTTTTGACTCATCAAAAACAAAGTCAAGCTGACCGAGCCGTACCTCAATAAACAAACGGCCGATGAAAACTTCGCCCGTGAGCATAACTCGCCCCCGTCAAAGAAGCTCTTACTCCTGTTCCACTCGAGAGTCAAGCATCACCTGCATGAAAGCGCTCCCAGCATTGTCCGCGTGTCTCGATC
Source organism: Copidosoma floridanum (assembly GCF_036245765.1). Classification (NCBI taxonomy): domain Eukaryota; kingdom Metazoa; phylum Arthropoda; class Insecta; order Hymenoptera; family Encyrtidae; genus Copidosoma; species Copidosoma floridanum. The sequence continues at coordinate 6,144,282 of NW_028321917.1, read as the reverse complement.
TGCTTCGCGGCTTGCTTGGCTCTCGCGCCACAGCTCCTCGAATCTCCTGTTCTCCTGTTCCCTTCTTTTTTTTTCCTTCTCGGCTGCGATACCAATGTCTGCCACGACCAGCTCCTCTCTCTCTCTCTCTCGTACTTGCTCTCGGGCCGCAACTCCATCTCTTCGCGGGCTTTCTCTGTACCTGCAGGTGTAACATATACAGCACATACGTATCTAGTATTATATATACATACATATATACCTACAAGTACCTATACAGCAAAAATACAATCTCCGTCCCGATATCAGTCATTTATGCTAGTTTAGAAAGCAATGCCACCGTGCTCGCGCTTGAGATTCACGATCTTATAAGGAGTTTCTCCCTCCCTCTCGAGCAAAGTTTCCCGAAAGCAGCATCCACGTGAACAACAGGTGACTTTGTTGTATACATACAGAGAGTCAGTGCATGTATATTTATATATATATTCGTACGTGCACGGGATATAACATGCGGAGATTCTCTCGGTTGCACTGACTCAGTTAATGCGAGGAAACTGCGCTTTGTGTAATACCGTCCGTTGCCGCTAAGCCATAAGACCCGGGGAATTCCCCGCCTTTCACTCTGCTTGCGAATCTCAAATAAAATTTTTTCATTACACACTATGTATGCATGTTGGGTTTTGTAGGTGTACCGAATGATAGATCGGTATGGGATTCACTCAATCGATCGGCAGAATAATGACGCGTGCGACAGCGAGGATAACAGACTTTTTTCTCGTATCGTTGTTCTTTGTCATATAATAAAGTTTGGTTCGAACATTCGGTTGGCTTTTCTGTCTAAAAGAAACTTTATACCGGTAGTTTCTGGTTTCTAATCATTTTGACTCTGTAAACATAAGTATTATCTCGGTACAATAATTTTTTCATTACGCGTAAAGATGAGCTTACTATTTTAAGTATATGTGCCCTGTTTCAGAACAAATTGAAGGTGTGTTTTATTTTTTAAGTGATAGTCAATTGAGGTGGCTTGGGCGATTTTTATTCATTTTATCAAAACCTCTGAAATTTTGGGATTATGTATATATAAAGTGCGCCTCCTTAATTTGCGTTAAGAAATCAACAACTTATTTTTTTCGCAAATCGCTACTGAAAATTCACCTATTTAACACCTACTCCTATATGAACAGTGATCATAAAATCGACTATATATTCAGAAATCTTTGATTAACCTCAAAAATTTGAAATAGTTCTTGTGTGTTTTTTTCACAAAGAATCTATTAAATTGTTTAAAATATTGGGTCAACGACTTAACTTAAGAGGAAATCAGAAAAAAAGGATGAAATATTAATCTGGCTTGCCTCACAACATCTCCTAATTTTTACAATTATAATTTCACGGTATTCTTCTGGCAATTTCTTGATCTTGTACTTTGGTTTTATCAAAATGACTATATTTATTGAAAATTTACCGTCGAAAAGCGTTGATTGTTTAGGAGCCCTTATGGCACTCTACCCAGGTACGGTACCAACCACACAAGCCACCTTAAGAGAATAATTAGACCCTTTTTACAGTACGAACTTAAAAAAAAGTTTATTATTTTTGATAAAATAAAAACTTTTTTTCTCATTCATGTGATGGACGATATTATGTTACTTATTCTGATTTGCAGTTTTTTTTTTTTTTTGTTGAACACTGATTGAGTTCGTAAAAAAATTGATGAATTGAAAAATTTCTCCAGCTTTTTTGAAATTATGAAATGAAATAGCTACGTTTCTTTCAGATTTCAAGAAGGAACGATGATAAAAACTACTGAAAGCATAGTGCAATTGTTTAATATGACATACTAATGATATGCTATTATGTACATAGTTACTGTCATGCGCAAGTACGATTGCGGTAAAAAAAATCCCAGCCTACAACGAAAGAGAGTCAAATAACCAAACATTCGGTTTAAAGGAAGAAGGTAGGAGGCAGATGCTGATTGGTATAGCACAAGGGAATATTATGATGACAAATTTTCGAAGCATTTTCATTAAACATGATTAATTCTATCAGTTAGGGGAGGGTGAAAGCAAAAATGTTTTTTCTGTTTTTTTTTTATGCTGCACACGCTGAGTAAATTGCATTGCAGATAATCAAATGCTAGTGCCGATGAGTGATGCGAGAAATAAAGAAAGGACAGTGCAGAAAAAACGTTCGACGTCATGGGGAGCTCCATAGGGACGGAATTCAATGTTGCCTCCACGCGTTAAGGAGGGCAGAAAATTAAAGGAGGGAGCCAAGTTCCTTCAATTAGGCCGTTCGTTTTATACTTGATGAAAAAGTTGCGAACTTTACGGCTCATTATTCGGAATGAGATTTACTATGGTACTATATGGATGTACTATTACACTGAAAGAAAAAAATAATAAAAATTACAGAGAAATTTCAGAAAAAATCTCCATTTTGCACAGTAAATCGGATGTAAGGTCGCAAAAAAGAAAAAAATTATTATTTTGAACAGTAAAAATTTTATTGTCGAAACAATAAAAATTATAATTTGAATAGTTAGAATAATGGTTTTAACAGTTAACATTAAAAGGAACAGTTGATTAATTTTACTGGTATGCATAGAAATTTTTACTGTTCTAACCATAATTTTTACTCTTCAAACCATAATTTTATCTGTTAAAATAATAATTTTTACAGTTGAGGAATAACAATTTTTTTTCTTTTTTGCCAGCCTGCATTCGATTTACTGTGCTGAATGGTAGTTTTTGCTTGAATTTTTCAGTAATTTTTATTATTATTTTCTCGCAATGTACTTACGTACCTTAGTTGTAAGGTAGGTTTAATTATGATGCAATACTTATTTTGAGCAAAACAAACCACGAGATTTCAGTATTAAAAAAAAATTGTAAAACAAGAAAACGTAGAAAAAATCTATGAAGTTTGTCGGGTTAATGAAACAAAAACTTAGTGGAGATACGGAACATGTCGATGTTGATTAACAAAGTGACGTAACTCCAAACCGTAAGGTTAAAACAGTTATTTTTTATGTAAAAAAAAAAAATAATAATAACATATACCTCGTGTTTTTCGATAATCTACTTCATCGATCTAATAAAAATTGCTAATTTTTATTTTATTCGCTTTCTTGTTGACAGGTGTTAAAACTTTGAACTATCTGTCATTAAGTGGATACGGTAAACATACTTTTTATCGTTCACGTTGTAACTTTTATCTTTTAGAAAAGTAATTGTTATCTCAAGTATAAACTTAACTGTTGATAGAGTAGAAAATAGGATACTGTTCAACATAAGAAAAATAAATGTCTCAATTTTAGACACTGAAATATCACTAGTTTACAGTGCTAGTTTGGTAATTTTTTTTTTTTTTTCTGTCAGTGCATAAGAGGATTCGCCGTTTTGGTAGCACCTCGATTGTCATCGTGACTTTGGCTCTTTTTTATCCTATTATTGCGTAACCAGGAAAATTTTTCACATTGTTTTTTCACGTGTTATAGTGACTGCACAGACTGTACAATCATGTATTGTCAATTTTAACGGTCGAAAACATGACTTTTTCTGGTAATCCGAGGTATAAACCGAGGTATAAACCTCACGGACGATATCATCTTATCAAAACGGTGGATAATAGAAGATAAATGAGTTCTTTGAAAAAAGTAACACGGATAAACAGTGGAGATTATTATCGTGAACAATTACACTCGTGATGAATGTATGAAAATCATCATCAACCACGTCATTACTATTTTTAGCTATGCGTCAATCGGTAAGTATACACTTGTGATTTAAAAAAAATCACGCATTGTTCGATGTCACAGTCATATAAATATTTGTTCAACCTGAATAAACAACAAATTTTACCCATCTAACAATGGTAGCATGACAAAAAAAAAGCAACAGTATAACTTACACTTTGTTCGAACACTCATACACCTTAAGCCCATTCTAACCAAATGACATTGCTCGTAAAAAATGTACCGATAGACCAGCAGAAAAAAAAAAAGAGTTGAACAAACAAAATTTTTCTGTTGCCCACATAAGTCGGTATTATGCTCCCAAAGACCCGATTAGACTCGGCACGCGTGAAATCCGATGATGAATTGCCCGGCGCGAGAGAGCCTGTCTAAGATACGAGTACTGTTGTACATATATATATATACCTTGGTGTACACGTACAAGAACACTATTTATTTATATATGTGCAAGCGGAGCTCACGCTGTTTCTCTTTTATAGATCCTATGGAGGTAAGTAGGTATGTGTTGTACTTGCTCGCAAGTATAAAGTGGGTCACTGTCAAGACGAGCACATACGTGAATGTACCTATACATATTTTTGTGTACCTATCCACTGACGTGTGATCTCTTTCTCTCTCTCTCGCGGATATATATTGTATTATTGGAGCTCAGCCCCTTGGGACGGAGATTTCGCCGCATGACGTGGCTGCTACGGCACATGGATACAGTCAGTTCGGTTTTCAGTCGAGCTAATCTCTTTTTTCCGTTTTTAGTAGAACACGTATAGAACACTAATTACTATTTTCGCTGGGTATTTTTATACATGTAGGAAAAAAAGGTGTAAATTCTTGTTCCGTGGAATAAATCGAAATCAATGTATTCATGCATCACAAGCGACGTTTTTCCCTGTAGTAGATTGTAATTATTATAAAATTAAGCATGTTAATGCAACTTTGATAAATTTAACACTAATGCAGTCCATCACTCAATATAATATAGAAACAAGTTCGTATAAGTACTTTGCAGTGAACGCATCAAGGCAGTGCGAAATTTAAACAACACGTACTTGGCTTATTAAAGCGGTGTGTCTCACACCGGATTTCTGGGAATCTCGTCGCATTTCGCATATGTATTGCACACACGCACGTCCGTCACGTCAAGACGATGATGTCATCGCGCTCACCTTTTTCGCCAACAGTTTTTTCATACGAACGACTACGTAAAAATAATTCGCTCATGAGTCCTTAAAAATTAGAGAAAAAAAAATGGTTTTTCAAGGGATGGAGAATTTTTTTTTTGGTGTGCCTTCAGGAGAAGGGAAAAAATTGTGAATATGCGATAAAAATAGTTTATACGTACTTATGCTGAGCTTGTTTAGTTTTTTTCATTTAACGATACAAGTTTTTTAAAATGTTCAAATATTTGTAAATTAAAAATATTATGCTTTTTTTGCAATTTCCTTGCTTATTAAAAATAAACAAGTGTTATTATTTTCTGAAATGAACAATTTTTACGTACACAATACTCAATAAAATTTTACGTACACAATACTCAATAAAATATTTTTGAAAATTTCAAAGTCGAAAACTTGGTAATTTAAAAAACAATACTAGCGGAAAACAATTTTTCTTAAAACAAGCCAAAAAAACTCGCAAATTACGAAAATTAGTTGTTGAAAATGTATTACTTTAAACGTAAAAACAACTGTACTAGTGACACAATGAAAAAAACTTGTCATGTGAAAATAATCTATTCGAAAGATAAAAAATTTCAATACCGTGAGACATACAAAAAAAAAGATCGTGAATAATTTTTTTGTTAAAAATATGCCAAAAATCTTTTGAGAACCTTTTTATTTTGAAAAAACCGACCTTTTTTTCTCATTTTTCTATGCTTTTAGTGTAAAATTGAATGAAAAATCTAAAAAGATCTTTAATAAAAATATCAACATTTTTTTATCACCTATTAACAAACTTTCTCGTACATCGATACACAGAAAAAAACCTTCGTCCTTACGATCTGAACGGAGAAAAAATTTTTTTTTGGCACACAAATTTTTATAGTTGATATTCACTGTGGAAATTCTTATGTGTTATGTATATATAGGCACTGTATAATAATATTAATGAGATAATGAACTCACGCGTACACTCAGAGCTACAGTATCGATCGCGAGTAAACACCCATATTAATTTATTAAAGGCATACGAGCGCGTGTAGGCGCAAAACGATTGTGATAAAGCTATACGCATCTGCGAGATAATATGAACGAGAGTGTCGGCGGCACAATTGGAAGTTGCCGTCGTTGACGGTGCCACGCCACCGCCGTCATCGGAAGATTTTAACTATAAGAACACGCCTGACGTAATCCACCCAAGCGCGATGCTTTTTTTCTCTCTCTCAGCTCTACCAACACACCACGCATTATCTCTCCGGTTTTGAACAATTTGTTTCTCGATTTTTTACATGATTTTTTTCGGTAAATTTAATTGTTGATGTACAATTTTCCGCCGTCCAAATAATTTTATCCAGTTTTTCGATAAAGTATATACGCAACAAGTTGGATCTGCTTTTGAAGCGATGGTTCGAGATTTTTCAACCGAGACTCCGATAACGTTATCTCTTTCGTTGTCATTTAACATTCGTGTGTCTTACGGACACTGAGAGAATAAAATAATAAAAATTACAGAGAAATTCCAGCAAAAGTTACCATTTTGCTTAGTAAACTGGATGCAAACTGGCAAAAAAGGAAAAATTATTATTAATAGTAAAAACTATTGTTTCAACACTTAAAATGATGGTTCGAGAAGTAAAAATTATGCTTAGAACAGCAAAAAATACTATGCTAGAACAGTAAACCTTAAAAGAATCGGTTGATAAATTCTACTTTTCCGCGTATAAATTTTTACTGTTAACCATAATTTTTACGGTAAAAAGCAATAATTTTTCCTTTTTTGCCAGCTTGCATCCGATTTACTGTGCAAAATGGAGATTTTTTCTGGAATTTCTTAATAGTTTTTTTTATTTCTTTCTCTCAGTGATAGTCAATGACGTCATGATTCTCAAATCATTTAGATAAAATAAAAGAAGATTAGGTAGAAAAATTAAAATGCATCTCGTCATTTTTTCTTTTTTTTTTCCAAGTAAGTTAATGTGGAGATGATTACAAAAAATTGTACACCAATTAAAATATACGTTATCCCACGCGCGCGGAAAAATCAATGCTTACACAATCGCCGTTTAAACCACCGATTAAGGTACAAACAAATATGTTGTTTGCAATTTATCAATTTTTTTTTTCTTTCTTTCTTTCTTGCAACTGTACTACCAACATTGGACAAACGATTCATTCGCGCTGCAACGATTCAACGGAAAAACACGCGTAATGACGCAAAGCAGCCGTTAAACGGTACATTTAAAAAATTCACCGTTGGAAAAAAAACAAAAAAAAAACGGACGATACAAACCATACACTTACTATACGCTTACAACGTACATCTTTTTCATCCCATTGTGAGATGCACTACGATTAAAAATCAATGAATGAAAACTCAAACGTCGAAGTATTCCAAACGCCCCAAAAGGAATGACTCACTCTCGGCTGATTCCCTCGTCATAATAACTTGTCAGTTGGAGGAGAAAAAAAATACACGCCCCAGTCCGAGCAAAAAGTACCACTTTACACGTTCAATTACGTAACTTTGCAAAAAAAATCCATCTGCGCGATTTTTCCAAACCGAGTGAGGGCTCATCCTCACTGTCAAGTTCGGCCGATAAACACTACGGACGCACGGCGACGTACCGATCGCTCTTTTTTCTCAGCTGTACAAAACGACAAGATCAAGATCGGTACGTGCACTCGTGACGATCGAACGTACGTATATATATCGTTGATGATGTTTGCATAGCAGCTGTGGCAGGGTTTCTTATCAGTAATGCGGTGGCCACGCGAAAAAGATAATGCCGATCGCGTACGTATACCAACAAGCTGGACGCTGGCGATCTCGTGTACATGCGTATGAGATGGCTCGTGTGTCGTTTAATCGCGCCGGCGCGAGCCGTACTGAGGCAAAAGGACGGGACATATGTGCTCGTAACCTATACCGGCGTGAGTGAGCCGAGCGCTTCGTTGAATGAAGATGCAAGAACTACACACGCGCTTCCTCTCTTTTTTTTTTTTTTTTTTTAATCGCTGTCTCCATAGCGGTTTTTGACGGCTGGCGGTAGGTATATACTTGCAGTATCTGAGTGCTTTTGCGACGTGGGGGATCATCGGTAAGAATTTTTCACGGGAATTATATAGGATGTGCAGTTTTTGGGCAAAAACTATTGTAATTTTATCATCGTAGTGGTGGTACGTAGGCTTAATGATATTAATTTTCATGATGAAACATTATGGGTTGCGCGGTAAGGTGACTCTTTAATTTTAAAAGTTTTATAGAGGATTTTTTTTTTTTTTTAATATCGACGCTTAGGCAAGGAAAAAATGTTAAAGATTGGAATTACTGTTATCTCATTTTGTGGTGTAAGAAGATGAATGGTGGGCACAAAAAAACAAGATATGTCAATTATGTGTATAAAAAATATGTAGTCGGTTTTTGATGCAAAAAAAGCTATCTCAAAATTAATGCGTATAAAAACCAACTTTTGGCCGAAAAAAACCGTTATCTCAACATCAGGTGAAAAATCATTTAACTTAAAACAAGTGTTAATAGCTACAGTATTATATTTTTATGCAAACGGTACAAGTGTTCAATTGCTTATGCGAATACTAATTATTTTCAGTTTTCAGTTCATTAAGCAAAATTTGTATAAAAATGTATGAATATGCAGCTATAAAAACAATTATCTCACTTTTTGGTAAAACAATACACCTATATTTTAGTTTTTGGTGAAAAAATCATTGGTATTTATTTTTTTTTTTTTTCAAAACCAAAAACATAACATAACTAGCTCGATTTTCGATGCAAACACCAGCTGTTTCAACATTAGCCGAAAAATTATCAATCCTAACATCAGGTTTAAAAACAATTTAACTACCGAGGGGCAAAAAGTGGTTGTCTCAATTCTTGAAGGAAGCACTAACTACTTTAAATTTTGGTATGAATATAGCAGCTATATCAATTTAAAGTATAAAAAAAAAGATATTTCAGTTTTTTCGAACAACAAACAAACACATTGGTTATTAAGTAAATAAAGTTATTTCAGATTCAAAAAACAGTAGTTTCCAAATTAACATTAAGTTGCACTTTTTTTAACCAACCATTGGAATGGATTTTTTTTTCACACAAGTATCAAAAAGTTTGAAGTAAAATCAAATTTTCTAAAAAAGCAATGACACATGTAGAATCTAACAGGTGTAAACAAGTAGTCAAACGGTCGTAGCTCAATTAGGTTTTAAATTGAGATACAACTACCCTATTCGAACGAGGGTTCGATTTAAAAAATAAATCTGTCTGGGAGTCGTGGTTTTTGGAGGAAGACAGAAGAGTAGAAGCAGTTTTAAAGGTCGATCGATGGACTTAGGAATAATGGTAAAAAAGGGAATATGAAAGTAAGTTGAGGAAGATCAGTCACAAGGGCTACGGGTATTAGAAACCCTTCATGCCCATAAAAATCAGTCGTGATTGGTGTACAAAAATGGACTAAAAAAATCGTTCAAAAATAAATTGATTATCTTTATACGCGTAACGAGACGTTCCAAAGAATGGGGTCTCTGAGAATCCCTCATTAGCCAAGAACGCATAGATGTAACAGTAAACGGACTACGCACTCGTAAACGATACGTTACATCAGTTTCGTCGTTAATCTCGCGGTAAGATTTTTGACCGCTAATAAAATCATAGTTAACGCACTCCGGTGTCCAGTCAACAGCCATAAAAACTAATTGGCGAGCGTTCGTGCACAGATTTTTTCATCAATCAAACTGAAACAGCTAGTTCGCACTGCAAAATTTTTTACTTTCCAACGTGACGCGCTCGAGGTGGCATTCCATTCAGGAAGTCGACGCGGAAAAGTTACGCGCTCAACACTCGTTCCCCGCAAAGTTTTTTCAAGTGAACCCGGTATAAAAATAATTACCTACTTGAAAAAGCCAGCCGGACAATTTCCACCCACCAGCCCATGGGAAACGAAACAAACGAGGCGTGCATTTTAGGTTTTAGCGCATCGATGACGTAGATCGTCGCCTTAGAGAACGGCTTCATTTCCCCCGTTAATAATAGCAATCGCGTGGATTTCTTTCTTTTTTTTCTAAGGCTCTCATGTGTGCCCCGTATACTCTTTGTGTATATGCTTTCTCGCGCGTGTACGCGAGTATTAGCTGATGGGTGGAAGTGGAATGTACGAGTGTGTGTGCCAGTATACTATACAGGCTTTCTCGAGCCACTCTGCACGGCCCAGAAAGCCCGAGCCGGAACCAGGGCCGCGAGGAATCAATGACCTTGGCGAACGTGCCATTTGGGTATATGTGTGTGTGTGCGCGCACGTGTTGCTTTTTTACCTACGCGCATGAGAGAGGAAAGGTATTTCGTATCGATTTGCCGGCGAAATACTCAAATAGAAGCTGGGTAAAGTGTTTTCAAATCGCGAGTGTGGATTTAGAAATTTTGTCTTCTCTCCGCCACGTGCGTGTGTTGTTAATGGGAGTATGTGCCATTGAGTGACCTTTTTTTGAACGTAATCGATTATTGGTACAACGTACGATTTGGGATGAGTTTTTTCCAACTTATAGACGTTATTTATCTTTTTTTTTTCTTTTTTTTTTTTTTTTATCTCACAGGAAGTCGTATGGATAAGTGTTGGTATTGTTTTACAAAGACCAATGAGTAGTTTTTATATCGAACGGATGTTGTTTATCAGTTGATTTATATCTGCACCTCAAAATAATGCGGGAGTCTTTTTTTTTCTTTCGAAAGTTAAAAGATATGTACAATAACACATTATCTTTTCGTGATAGTATTAATATTACCATTTATATATTTTTTTGTACAACTTTGGATTAGGGCCATGAAGATTAAATGAGGAATCCAATAAAGTGATTGCTTTTATTTTTAAAAGTTTTGAGCAACATCACAAATTAATTTTGTAAATAAAAACTGCTGCTCATGAAATAACATAATTCTTATACTCTTTCGATTTTTATTGTAAAAAATGTATGAAATTTGAGTTATAATTGTCACATCAACTTAATACACTATTATGATTTTCAACTGTAAGATGTTTGTTATAACAAAAACTTTTTAGTTAGAAAAACATATTTGTCAAGACAAGGTATTGTTGAAAGTTATAGAATAACACACGAACAATACGGTGCAATGTATGAACTCAAAATCTCTGATTTAGCTACACTTCCCATTAGTTCAAATTTCAGTTAATCAGAGTCCGAGGATCTGTGACCATCTACTGCGTATTACCGAATGTTGACATAGTTACCTGTATAAAAAAGAGAAAATTCTATGGAAAATAGTTTTGAAAAAACTGTAAAATCGTTTTGAAACTAAAAAAAAAAACGTAACTACCTTTGAGGTTGACAAAATAAAAAACACTTTATTACTATACTATATTATGTTATTTTGGAAACCAAATGATTTTACCCACAAATTGACAAATTGGGTTAAAATAACTGAAAAATCTTCAAAAGATCGATAAAAAGATACAAAACTACATTTATAATTCTGAGCTGCTATACTTAATCATATAAAATTCAACACTTTCAGCTTGGGATCAATAAAATTTAACAACAGAATCCTGAAACTTGATGCATTAAACAATATAAATTTATTTTTTTGTTGTTAAAAAAATATAAAGGAGCGTATCAGAATTAATTCAAAATAAAAAGTAAAGTTATTTTTGTACGGTGGAATAATTTTGAAAGTCAAATTAAAATTTTTTACCGTAAAACTATGAGGTATTGAACATCAATTTTCTTTGGAAGCCACTATGGAGATAAGAAAACAAAAATTTGAAGCCTTGAATCAGTATAATCTGTCAATGAGATCTTTACAATATGATCGTTTTTTTAAAAATTGTATTAGTACTTCATTCATACAAAAGAAAAATAAACAATGTGTTGGAGTGATTGAAAACAGTAAATAAAACTATTTTTATTCTGTGTGAAGTTAAATTATTTTCAAAATGATCTCAGAATTGTCTTACCCAACTAATGCAAAAATAAATTTTTTTTTGTTAAATAAGGAAACAGCGCGTGCCTATGCCAAAATATTTATTTCTAACAAAACAGTTGAGACACATATTTTAAGAAAAATTAATTTAAAAATTTTTTAACCCTCTCCTCATGAGGCAGCATAAGAATTTTTTTAAACAAGAATACCTAAAAATATATGGAAATAAGTTATCATTTTAAAAGTGATTAGCCTAAATTAAAAAAAACAATGTTGAGTTTAACTAACTAAATTTTTGTGCATACAACGAGGAATTAACTAACAAATGTTTGGGTATTACAAAAAGATTGAGAGTGTTCATGGAGTCATATATAAATTACTAGTTCTTATTAAGTGGGGATGATGTATACATTTACATATTAATTACTCAATCACAATACCACATGATCTGATCTAATTTAAATATATTGAATTTTCAAGTACAGTAATTTTAAAAGGGAGTCTATAAATACGGTCTGGGGTTAAGCCACACGTACTTATTTATTAGTTCCATCGGGTAAATCATCAAAAAGCATAAAATTTATCTATTTACATCACCAAAAATTGAAAGTGATTTCATTCTTGAAAAATATGTTATAATCATAGTCCTCTTGAGACGGCATTCTGCTACTCAAGCTAAGGCGCTCAATAGCTCCGTCAATTCTTGTTCATGTCCAAAAAGAAAATACATAATGATTTTTCAATAATTTATCCTAAGAAGAGACTAATACAGGTAAAAATAATTATATCGCACCCTATCAAAAACAGCGGTTGTTAGTGTGATTTGATGAAAAGAAAAAAAAAATTGTGGCTACTATTTTGCCCATAAACATACATAAGATACTAAAGTTTGTACGAAATTTTATTCAATACTTAATACTTAAATAATTATGTATTAAATACCGAAAACCCTATTTAAAAGGTAAGTATGACCTAACATTAAATAATAAAAAGACTTTCTGTATAAGACATTTTTTATATAGATCAGCCATTTTTTAGTTATACACAACAGTTACGACAGTATTTCATTTCAGTATTGATAACTTAGACAGTAATTGATTATACTGCAATTATTGTGGTACGAATTTACAATTACAACTGCTGTTAACAGTGCCTGTAAATATTAATTTGTAAATGGAATTGGTAAGTACTACAATAAAAAATGTACATTTTAGTATTTATACATGAAATATTACTTACTCTTGATGTGATTCTGATCTTCGGTTAATGTCGATCAGAAATCAGAATTGTAGACATGGCTTAATCCATTCAAAGGTAAGGATCCATGCTCAGTGCTATCTTGTTGGGGAAAATTAATAAATTTTTAAGAAAAAACAAAAAATATCGTTAAAAATGATCAGTAAGATGGTATCATTGTATACCAAGTGAATGTCTGTCGAAATAAATAAGCAAAAGAGAGATTATCGATGGAGACAAGCAGGAAGAGAAGCAATCTAGAACGAGCAGCTTGTTAGCAAGTAAAAAAAAAAAAAAAAAACCAGATATTAGGAATGTGACAGAGAGAAATAAATATGATACTCCGTCCGCACTGTTTGAATCTGTATCTATACATATGAGAGTATTACTTTTCCAAATTAACGAGTGTTACACCTTACATCGATAATGTGTGTACTTAAATTACGCCATTTCAATGATTCGTTGTCCGTAATTCCGTACTCACAGTTATAGTTTTTGACCCCCCCCCTCCCCCCGTGACCGACTGGAAATAACTTGAGTGCATGCACCAAAATTTAAGACCATCTGCTGTTAATTGTAGCCAGAATTTTCTTGAATTTTTTTTTACATGTAACATGACAATTTGAAACTCTATAAATGTACATACTTGCTGGGTTAAAAATACATTAAGTATAATCAAAAATTTTAACCAAAAAATGGGCACAAGACTTTATAATCCTAATTAATTATTAAGGAGTTTTTTTACGTCATGTCCACGCATGATCTTTAAAAATTCTATGTAAGAAAAATATAAGTAATAATCAATAATCCAAAACTTTTAATCGATGTTTTTGCGATGAAGCACATTTATCAAATTTGCTAATTAACGTCGTGTAAACATCAACAATAATAAAAACTTTTTTACTGTGAGAAAGGATACTGAGGCAAAAGTAATACAAAATTTTTAATTTAAAAAAAAAAATTTTTGTAAGATGGAATGAAGCAACACATAAAAAATAAAATAGGTTTTAAAATAGATCACAGGTGAGCCGAGTTAAAAAAAAAATGATCAAAGGGATCGTAAAATTTAAGTGACTACACACATTAATGAAATACACATTCTCATGTTATTAACATCACGTTTAAGATTTTCAACTTCATATATTGTACATCTACGAGGAAACCCAGATATCAAAAAATAAAAATAAAAAAACACGAGTCAAGGAAAATAACGTTTTTCTCTGCATCGTTGATTTGTATTTAAAAACATAAGAAATAAGTCCAGTTAAGTACATCAAAATCGATTACGGGATAATATCTGACGGATTCTACAGACCCACATACACTTTAGTCAGTGTCACCACCTGTATATTATGCTTGAGTTTAAAAGTCCAAAACTGGCATTGATAAACTGATGTAAATTGATATAATAGATAGTGAAGTTTAAAGACTCCTCTCCAAAGAAAAAAATTTGACGTAAAAAGACGTATAGAGACTTGTCTAAAGTTGTCATGCATTTTACGCAATTTATCTGGCTTGTAACTTTCCTATGAAATTACTAATAACTGCCATACTGAGCCACTTCAAAAACTCGGTTACGGCTCATTAGCTCCAGTATGCATCAGTATTGTGGTAGTTATACAAACTAACAAATTTTTATCTGCAAAAATCCAATATCTTTGTCACTGCAAACCTAGTTTTTAGACTTTATTGTTACATTGATAGTTCATGTGTTTGAATGTTTATCTATACAGGAATATAGGTGTGTTTCATTTATTTTTTTAATTAAAAGTTTTCAAATTTTTTGTAGTCTTTTTTTTTTATAAAAAACTTTATTCTAAATTTATACTTATCACTATTGTTATAAATATTATCAATCCCGCATTTATAATAACATAACTTTATAATTAACAAAATTCACAGATTAAAATATAAATCCACTACATGGGTTTTAAACAACTGATGCTTCCAAAGTTGCGTTTGGCCTTTCATGGAATTTCATAAGGCTTTCAGAATAAGTGTCAAAAAACCTATTCAAAACTTTCAATAATCACTACCTCATGTAATTTTATACAAAATTTTGACACTGGCAGGAGTGATTTTTGGAATTAAATTCAAACAAAAAAATTTCTATTGAAAATATGTTGACTTTTACGTTAATTTTATGTTTTAAGTGTTTCTTTGTAGAAACCTGGGTCAGTTTAAATCCAACACCACAACTCAAAGACTTATAATTTTGCACGTTCATTAAAGGAAAGCGGTAAATTGATCATACTTCTATTATTCTATTTGACAAAGTTATAAAAATGTGACAGTCAGTTCTACTTTATAAATTAACGTAACTAAGGCTAAGTAACTTTAGTAGAAAGTAACATAATTTGTACGACTTAAACGAAATATTTACATGCTAAGAAATAACTTAGGTACTTATTATTAAGACCTACTGTCATCGAGAGAATTATCAATATCATTTCTGTCTTCACCGATCATGTCCTAAAAGACAGAAAAAAAAATTGAGTATTAAAACAATTGCCAATCAAGTAAGAAGAATTAGATCTTACCTTCAACACTTCGACTAGAGCTCTAGATTCATTTAACATTTCTTTATACACTTTTAGTTGTTCTGAAAGTATCTGATTTTCTTCTAATGCATCTTGCAAGGCAATACGTCTCCTTTCTGCCAAAATTTTCCAATAGTTTTCACTAGGCTCTGCTGCAAATAGGATCAAATAAAAAAAAGTTTATTTCAAGTACACCATTCTATATAAATTAATTCTTAAATATGCAGTGTCTCACCATTTGAGGTAAGGTCGTTACTCGTAATCTCAAGCCTTTCATCATGCTTGTGCTGAACAGCTTTGTCTTTGAAAATCTTGATGTTCTTCTTCCCGTCTTTGCTATTTTTCTTAGGACTGTTTTTTGGTTTTCGGATAACTTTCTTCACAGGTTCCGTTTTCAACGTTTGTGCTGTTTTCTCAGCAGTAGTTTTGACGTCTTTCTTCATCTCACCAGCCATAGAACTAAAAAAAACAGACATAATAAACACATATAAAAGATTTATAAAGCTGGATGAACAGGATTTATCAACTTACTTCTTTATAGCGTCTTTACCACTGCTCGAAGAACGTAATTTTCTTCCAGCACCAACCAAATTTTCTTTATTTGTAGCTGCTGGCTGCAAAGGATGTAACGACTTTCTCCCTTTTTTCTGTGACAATCAGGTTTTTACTTTAAAATTCGAACTACACGTATAAAACAGTCTTTTTTTTACTTGCAAGAACTTATTTCACACTAACTTGATAATTTTAAAAGAAAACGATAAGAGTTGTTTACAACAGACATTCAATAATTCAAAAAACAAAATAGAACATAAATGTGTATTGCAGGATGAAATAAATCTCATATACGTTATTGTCAACTCAACTGTACAGTATTCGCGATTAAAAAATTGATGTTTACAAAGTAGCAAAGACAATTCAAATTACTAACCTCTAAAACGACCGTTTGGGTATCCGCAACTTTTGTAGCTCCTCCGGATTTCATGATGTCTTTGTCAACTCGAAAGTAGTACAGCTACTAGTAATCATGAAAACAAACAACACTTGATTAAGAAAAACAAAGTTAGGTAATATCGATTTCATTTGTTTTAGACCGCAAATCTACGTAGGTACTTACTATTCGGTGGCACTACAATTCTGAACGGCTCCAAAATAACCCATAACACAAAAACTCTTCAACGGTCGGATTCAAATTGTACACTAAAGCCCTCTACTTACAAAAGCATGTATTGCATACACCGGTTGGTTGATTTACCCAGATGATATTCAGTATATTCACTAGGTATTTACTCACACAGCCTCACAGTCTCACACTTCGAAGATCTCATGGGCACGAACACGAACGAGCGGCGATGATCAGAGAGGTTGGGAACTCGATTGGAGATGGAGACACGTGTAGTAAAAGTAAGGAAACGAATCTTACGTTTCTGACACAGTCGGAAACATCGTTAGTGTCAACAACGTCAAAAGGCGGCAATTCAAATATTAAAAGTGTGTGTTTCAGATAAAATTGAGCCTATAGAGAAAAATGAGAACAAACACTAGATACATACACATAAAAACTAAGAAAAAAATCAGAAATGACAAAAGTATAAATAAATATTGACTTTTATGTTGACCTACACCCTGGGATACTATACACTTGGATGTACATATAACATTACGCAATAAATTTGAGTTAATGAAGCTATATCGAGTTACATTCACTCAAATTTAAACTGTTTCAATCGCAGTGACGTTTATGCAAGCCCGTTGGAAATTAACCGAGTTGGAAGTATAAATGCGTCTTTGGTACGTACCTCTCCATAAGAACTTGTGTGAAATTAAAAATTATATCAAATTTATTTCTATATTTATAACATAATATATCATAATTTTTTAGAGGATTTCTGTAAAATATAAAATTTAACGGTTACTCGCTTCATACTTGAATTTAAAAACTGCTGCCAATTCGTTGGCCCAAAGCTTTTTTTAGGCGGAAAAATAGTATACTTACAAAACTCGTTCGAAAAGGCTTCTTTACGAACCTCGTTACGGCACTCGCCTTCGGCTTCGGTCGTACCATATAGAAACCTCTCGGTTCGTAAATCGAAGCCTTTGCAAACTCGTACATAATATACCATTGTTGTGAATTGTATTACCTCTAAAAATTTTTTAATGAAATATTTCAAAACAGGGAGACTGATTGTGCAAGGCCAATAAAATCAAGATTACAGAAAAAATGTGATGAATTTAATAGCATATAGATATAATATTTTAACATGTAAATCGCAGAAAAAAGGTGTCACCCTCATTGAAACCCATGTTGAAAATTTTTTAAATAGTACATGACATTACGAGTAAAATGAACCTGTTACAGATAAAACAACCCAAACAATAGAGAATCACGTTTTTAGTTCTAATGTATTCAAAATAAAGTTAAGAGCTAGTTTTCTCTTAAATATGACAGTTACTCGCCAGACTTCCAGAAAAAGAATGCCCGAGAATCGTTCTAGGATCCACTTTAAATAATCAAATATTGTCATAGTAATCAAGTTGACTAAAAAAACGAAACGTACCACTAACAAACTAAAACGTGGCTTCCGTCCGAGAAGGAGCAAAGTTCACTTCTCCTCGTGCTTTCTGAACTCTCCGAATTGCGCAACCCGCCAATTCGAAGGAAAGAACGCCCACGCATGATCCCAGTGATCACCGCGGCATGGCCTAGCACATTTACTTCCTTTTTATTCAATGTGCTTACTTTGAATGTTAGTGCACCAAATTAAAGTTTTATGTTGTATAAATAGATGGAAAGTTACAAATTAAGTCAAACAGAATTAACGAGAATAGAGCCCTACTATCTCGAAAGTGTGCCTCAAAATTTTTTTTGTTAAAATAGTGGGCAAAAACGGAACATTTTTTGTGGATTTCCTCACATTCGAATGAATGTATGCTTAAACATACACTCACCAGCAAAAATTTTTGTAAAATTTACAGTTGCATTACCATTGTTTGTATAAACTTCTTAAATCTTTTAGATTCTTGAAATTATGTTAAATAAAATAAAAAAAATCAACTGTTCTGCGAATACCAACAACGTAAAGCATAAAACAATACACATTTACGCATTATAATCACATTTTTAGGAATGTTAATTCTTACAACTGACGGCTTTGTGACACCCTCTGCGTACATTCAATGGCACAAATGGCAGATATGGTACGACTTGTTTTGATATGACGAAATTGTTTTGAGCTGTATTTTATTTAAAATTAAAGTAACTTGATAATGTACCTATTACATAATGTATACGTTTTTATCCAGGAAAAGTGAGACAAATAGATTCAGAAAAAATTGTCAACAAAATTTGGTTCTCTCTGATCAGTATGCTTATTAAATAGTAAAATACAAAAATATTTAAAAGTGCTTATAAAAAGAATTACAATAATAATGTAGATTACGTCAAAATTTAAGAATTGATGTCTAAAAACAAAGATGCAGGTAGTTTTTTGAGATCCAGAACAGTTAATGAAATATTTGAAAACTTAAACGAAACCTTTTTAATGTAAGCCATAAAGTTTTAGTGTAAAAGCGAGAAATAATCTAATAAATTTGAGTTCAAACGAATAAAAATTACTCTAGTTGATCTGGGAACTTCACTTACTACAACCAGAGTCGAATGCATACATTATTTGAGGTGCTTATCGCGATGGTGACCTGTTAAGGGGACTCCCTACGTGGGGTCACGATAAGTTTGATATTCATTCATTAAATTGTTGTAGAAATGTACCTAATAAAAAGAAATATGTTACCATGTACATGTGATGAAATACACCAAATAGTAAGCCTAAATTTATGAAAACAGTTTTTTGCTCAAAATACTAAAAATTTCAAAGTTCTATTTAAAATTATCTCCTCGAACTACTCAGACTACACTATTCAATCAAAATTTATTTTTCCCACTGAATGGACTTATGTACTTGTGGTTATACTTTTTGCTTTAGTGAGAATATAATATATGAGACACTCCCGAGGAACAGACATGTCTAAGAACTGAGGACAATAAATAAATACAGTATTGTTAATAATAGTGAAAGTAATAAAATTTATGCATTAGAAATAATTAACATCTGTATAAGAGTGAAAAAAAAATATTATAAAAATAATTGTAGAAATAACTGCAACAGTCATAAGAATGAGGATAACAAAGGAAAGAGAAAATGATAAAAAGTGTCCAATATAAAGAACATTATACATTCATATATTAACGGCACGATAACCATTTTTTAGGCTTTACCATTCTCCTAAGAAAAAACATAACATTGTACAGTAAGGTCATTATACAAATTCATATAATTGACAATCGATTACAAGACTGACATTATTAAGAATATTGTACTTATGATGCATTATACATTATAATTTTAATTAAAATTTAAAGATAGTTTGATAAAAGTTCAATAAGACTATAACTACATATTTATGACGCTGTACTATCTCAAAAGCAGGAAATTATTATTTCATACAAATTTCCGTCGCTTCAATATTGCATCCTTGTAGAAGATTATGTTTTTTTCGACTTCAATTTCGTCATCGTCAATTAAAATTTAACTTACAAAAAATTTCGTTTACCCATGAAAAAAAGTCGTTCATGTATTTATTATCTCCATGGTAGTAACTCTCTAGTACGAATAAGGAGATTTAATATAAAACGATAAGCAGAGACTGTACTTGTAGTTGCACAATTATAATAATTTAGTACATTCGTACACATTGCTAATAATCTTCATCAAGAATGGTAAAGAAATAAAAATAATGGTTTTTTCGCTGTTTGTTTTCGTTCGCAATTAAAAAAAAAAAAAAAAAAACGAAAGATATACAGTTTCTAAGATAAGAGTTAAATTAATAAGTGAAGTCAAAAAGCCTAAAAGTGGAGTGAACGTATACCTACGGCCTCTCTCGTGACAATCAACATGACAAAGTCGCGCGAGCTGCTGTGTCTCTAGTAGTATTGGTAAAACACCCTTATCTTGCTCGATCTTGTCACTCGTACATTTTAGAATACTTTTTATTGAACACACTTGTATTTTACTACAACGTTAGTCGTCAGATCTACGTGTAAAGATCCTGTAAATGTACTGTATGAGATACCTGACCTCCCAAAACGAAAAACAATTCCATTTGCTTATTAAAAAAAGCGATTAACAAGGGAATAAGATGATGTTATTTTTCGGAATACTTTTTTATTGTCAGTCAACTTTGGAACTTCATCAAGTAAAACAGACCTATGTCGACAAAGAAGATAAGGAGTAACTGCAAATTGAAGCTACATAGATCATCGAATTCGAGAAAATAATATTCTTTATATTCAAAAAACAGTCCTGTTGAATTTTATGTGCTGTTGATTGCTAAAAATGCTCACGGATGTAAGTTTACAAAAGATCATTTAATTTTTTTTGAATAATTTACTTAATTTTTTGCAGTTTGAAGCTCGAATCGATATGATGTTGGCTGAGTTATCAAAAAAAAATCTCGAAAAAAAAAAAGCAAAAAAGTGGAAATTTTCGTTGATTAAAATATTTTACTTATTTAATCGCATCATTGGGTCTGTAATAGTGGGATTTAATGAAATATCAATTAAAAATAATATTTTTTATCGTTGGTCATTTAGTTACTCATATACTGGAGTTGTGTATAATATTTTTCTTGTTACATTCTTTACAGTAACTAACTGCCCAAATGTACTTAACTTTTTTGCTAATTTTAGTATAATTAAGATATCGTACACACAACTTTACGCATGTGTATTGGAAATATTGATTTCTATAACGGCCAGTTTAACTTTAATTATAATTGTTGTCAAACAAAAAGCAGCTATTAAGATTTTTACTAAAATTAATTTGGTGAAAGAAATTGTCGGAAAATTAAGAAAAAAAAATAGAAACAATCAATTCATATTGAAAGAAATAACAAATTTTTCATTACTAGTATTTACATGTATTTTTCATGGACTAACAACAATAACTTTTTTTCTCTATCAATGCATTAATTCCAAAAATCTGATAAGTGAACTAACTGTTCTAGCTGAAGTACTAATATTCGATGCAATAATATTACAGTATAGTTTTATTACAATTCTTATTACATTTTTATTCAAAACGATTAGGCAGCATTTAAGAAAAATTTCTAATAATTCGCCACTTGAAAGTTACTTAGGAAATTATAGTAACGTACGAGATAAATCGTTGGCTATATTAAAGTTACGAGAAATACACACTTTATTGTGTGAAATATCACAAGATGTGTCTGATTTCTATTCTTTTTTAATATTAATTAGTACTTTTATGTACTTTATAATGTTTGTGTACATCTGCAATTACGTTCTTTTAGAGTTTTTATCAAATAATTATGTAAAAAATATTATTTTTGGTAGTACTACAGGGTTAGATCCAATATTGTTTTTAATGAACTTATTTGATTTAATTCTCATGTTAGTACTATTAACGAAGTCGGCCGATTCAGTGATTAATGAGGTAATACTCTGGTAATGTTTTATTTTTACCTTCAAAAATAAAATTTATGGAAATTTTATAAATGCAGAGTAAGAAGATGAACTTGACATTGATTGATTGCTTCGCGTATAAGGATTATTTGGATTTCAGCAACACCACACATCAAGTAAGTGTGAATAGTTAATAATTTCACAAGTATGAACAATACCAATAAAATAAAATAACTATTTTTAGCTATTATTATTTGCAAATCAATGTATGAGGACGAATATCAAATTTGAAATTATGAACGTTGTTCCATTGAATGAATCATTACTTATATCGGTGAGTATCTTTCGATTCGATTCTGGCTATGTTCGGCAATTTCGTACAGGTTAAGTACATGAAAATTCCAACACGATCCCCATCGCTTAAGGTGGCTCCTCACTAAATCAAAACACTGGAGGATTAAATGATATTTTAAAGGATGATTCTTGAAGGTGCAAGGAGTCTTTTCCCAAAATTTTAGACCTCGTCACCACCAAAATTGTTGAAAAAAACTAACTGGAAAATAGACTTTGTTACATAGCCTCTTATGGAGGGTCGTCAAATTGGTGGCGCAGGTTGTATGATATCTCAGCAAAGATACTATAGTTCTTAATAGAAAACTATGTAGTAGATAGAAGAAATCAGAATCTTTCCAACGACATTCAGGTACTTGGACATTACCATGGGTTTTATAGGATATTTTGTGAAAATAGTAGATAAGGGTGCCTGTATATGGGCGTCTTAATGTCTTAAGACTGTAAGCCAAACATGTGGTGGGTAATTCAATTCAAACTGACGTTAACTGAATATTGATATAATTTGTTTTTAACAAGATAATAGGCATCCTATTCATAACCAAACTATGTTACGTGATTGCATTATAATATTGGAAAGATATTTAGCCACCAAAACTAAAAAAAATGTTGTTAACGCGAAGTCGTTAAAAAGAGAGGTTATGTTGACAAAATTATTGTATTTACATGAATTGTAGAAACTTTTCATTTGATGCCTTAAAAAACGTTCTAACGTTATAATGTAATCAGGTTACATAGTTTTGTGATGAATAAAACGTCTATTTTCTTCTTTAAAATGATACGTTGGTTGAGTATTAAGTTGGTACCTACCCCCACCCTGGCTTAACTAACTGACCGTGCGTTCGCACATGTAAGCAATAGTTAATCAGCTGATCACGTTTTGGCGTACTTTAAACGCTTTTAAGGTTAAAGAGAGGACTTGAAAGCGCTTAGAGTGCGCCAAAACGTGACCAGCTGATTAACTATTGTTTACATGTGCGAACGCACGGTCAGTTAGTTAAGCCAGGGTGGGGGTAGGTACCAACAAAAAACTTAACCAACGCATCGTTTCCGAACAGAGCCTAAGACGCCCATGTACAGGCACCCTAACTGTGCAAGTCACGGAACAGATGAAAAGTGTGGGGCGTCTGCTACACCGAAGAGCAGTAGACCGCGTAGTTTGAATTGGTCAGAAAGTTGTACGTAAAATGAATAAGAGTTGTAGGGAATCGTAATTATAATAAAAATAAATGAGACGCTGAACTAAGAAAATAATTTATTGCGGGGCTGACTAATGTACTTTTTTGACTAATAGATAAAATTAATAGAATATATCACGATAAAGTTAGGACACGGTTGTATTTACTCGTCACTAATAAATAACTTGTAGATTTTTTCTAAAGTTTTTTTGTGTTTGGTCACCCGTGGCTTATTATTAACATAATCAGAAAGTAAAATGCGGAGACCCTCTTTACCGTTTGTGCTGAATGCTTCTTGTAAAACGGTATTAGTAATACCAAATTCTGCCATTTTGTTTATTATTCTTAAATATAAGTTGTCTTTGTACTGTAATAAAGTACCTTTATTCTGTACGTTTATTTGTACGACGAGCAGGACGATTTGTCGGGGGCATTGTCTTTTTTGTCAGGTACTTATCGTCAGCTTATTATTATTTACATACAAGGGTTATGTTGTCAGATTTGTATACATACGTCTGCTCAGGTCACTGCCACGGAAAGACCTTTTTCATTGAAAATCCCCTTCTACATTCAGTTACGAGTTTTTAATAGCTTGGTAAGGTTTTTTCCCGTACCAGGTCCGTCTAAAACCTACGCTCAAGTATGTTATGTAAAACGTAAACACCTACTGAATACATCTATTTTTCATAGCCACAGTTGGTAAGGGAAAAAACCGTACTACCGTCACTAAATACTTGTACTGATATCTTAAAACCTATATACTTGGCACGAAATTTAAGACCACAAAAGGTGACACGAAAAATTCTTGTGTTAGTAAGCAACAAATATAACGTTGGTGTAGTATTTCTTACGATCAAATATTGCAGTAGGGGATTTTCAATGATCTCGATTGTATGATACAGCTCAACGATGTAGATGTGACTAAACTTTTTTTAAAGGGACTATAGGTACCTATCCATTTTTAGTCAAGAACCTCCACAGCCAATAAAAAGCTGTGTTGCAGCATGCTTACTCTTCTTGTGGGATTTATAGTAAGGAGCCACCTTAAGGTGGTTCTTCTTTTATAACTCATGGGTAAAAGGTGTCGCACCTTTACCCACGAGTAAAATAGTCGCTATCAAGTTGATATTTGTTACTAGTACTGCTTAAATTTCAAACGATTATTTGTAAATTTTGTTTATTGAGTCAAGCCATGTACTGATTGAAAATTTTAGATCATTATATCCGATACAAAAGTTCGTAGAAATGATTATGTAAAATTTGCGATTAACCTCAAAATACCAGCAGTTGATGCTTACTTATGCTTTCAACATAGAAAATGAAAATGTAAGCCCATGTTTATTTTAATATCTTTTGATTAAGTGTGTAAACACGTATTTTTCGAGATGGTAGTATGTTTAGTATTGCGTAAGCTTTGTTAAGTCAGTTTTTTACTTAATTATGTTCAGTAAATAAATAACTAGGCTATAACTTTCAGTAAAAAAATGCTTAGTTGCCATAAGAGTACATGTTTAGAATTTACTTGTTATTTATCATTTTTTTGCGTTGTATTTGTCAGTCTACTCTAAAATTTTAAGAAGTAGTGTATTGTAACTTAATAATTTCTCAAGGTTTCATGTTATTCGGTCCATAATCATTGTGTAAAAGAACCACCTTGATGTAGCATTACTGAACTACCAGCTTTTATTGTAACAATGTACAGTAATCAGTAATATAAAGTAGCTACAGTAGCTTAAGTAAAAAATTTAAAAAAAAACTTAATTGAGCTAAACTATGTTTAGTAATACTCTTCGAACTATCACTTTTTTGTTATAAAAAAATAAGGTTATTGTTTTGATGTGTGGTTAATCCTTGTTACAAAAATTAATGTCTTACGACTCCAGAAGGCTATATAACTAAGTAATTTTAATAATAAAACTACTGTCTTCTTGCTCATTTGCCATAATTAAGGAAATTTAAATGAAAAAACGTGAAATCTTGGAGCATGGCTATTTATTTCATATATTAGTTGGACAATCTGATCCAATATTTCGGAGTCATCCTGACTCCCTCTTCAGGTAACTATGCAGATGCGAACATGAAAATGCCAAAGGCAGCATGACTGATAAAGACTAGTCAGTCATAACTACGACAATGGAGTACTAATAATTAAATAATCTTAATATTATAAACTTTATCAGTCAAAATGTATATACAGATAAGTTATCTACAATATAAGTCACATCCTGACTCAGCACATGTAACTGAAAGATATTAAATGTAGTAATACTAAAATGTAGTTCATATTACTACATTTAATATCTTTCAGTTACATGTGCTGAGTCAGGATGTGACTTATATTGTAGATAACTTAACTGTATATACATTTTGACTGATAAAGTTTATAATATTAAGATTATTTAATTATAAGTACTCCATTGCCGTAGTTATGACTGACTAGTCTTTATCAGTCATGCTGCGTTTGGAATTTTCATGTTCGCATCTGCATAGTTCCCTGAAGAGGGAGTCAGGATGACTCCGAAATATTGGATCACATTGTCCAACTAATATATGAAATAAATAGCCATGCTCCAAGATTCCACGTTTTTTCATTTAAATTTCCTTATATAACTAAGTAACACACGTACATAAAAAACTGATGGTAGTTTATAAAACTATGAATTTATAGATTTTTTCACGCAATTCATCGTGATGTAAAAAGTCTTCTCTTATCGAATAAAATTTTCAAATATCAAATACTAAAAAGTATGTAGGTATGCTAACGACAAGAAAGACTGTCAATGATCTGGCATAATAATCTACAAAAAAACGTACACGGCAGTAACAAATTGTTCTAGAGCTACCTTAATTTTTAAAAAACGTCGTAGTGTTACATTTTAAGCTATAGTATAATAAGAAAATACTTTTTATTAGCAAGCTAGAGGTACGTTTTTTTTAATATATTCATAAACAGCAATAATTAAAAAAAAATTTTGTTCTGAGTAGTGGTACAAGAATAAAGTGTTAGTCATTACATTTTGTCATTTATTTCTTCATCAAAATTTATCTCTGTGAACAAAATGTGCGAACATTTTTTACACTACCAACCTGATCGATATCAATAATGATGTGCAATTCAAAAGTGTCAAAAAGTGGTTACGTTTTTAAACACAAGCTTTATGAAATATCAAAATGTATGTAATATGAGGCATTTATGTATAATTTTAGACTAATCTTATTTGGGTTGTTTTATAAAATAATTACTCAACCGATTTTTCTCGAAAATAAAATATTATTGTTGTGTTATCAGACGAGTAAACTATTTTAAATTTCGTACGATTACTGATTTAATTAATAACTGAATAATTCCGATGAAGCTTTGCTTATAAATTCTTCTCTTGTATAAAAAACATTCTACCTAAAGTAACAATCTTATTAAAAAATGAAAAATTTTCAGAACTGCGAAAAAAATTATTTTGTAAAAATTAAGTTTAGAAACGTGTTGCTTTATGTTTTCAGATGATAAGTATGATTACAACGTATTTCATTTTGAAACAACAAATATATCCATATGATGGGTCCATCCACTAAACTTTATTAATTGAAAATGATAACTCAGTCATCACTAGTGAATTAATTTCGGAACTAGTAAGTAGTAGTATTTCAAGTACTTCATATTGCAGTAAAAAATTATAAAACAAAACATTTCTAACAACATAATATTACAGCAGTATCTTTCTTACAATGTTGGTTTCCCAACTTTGAGTGTTGAAACGTATCACTTGAATTTTAGTAAGTACTTGTAAAAGAAAGCATTTATGTATAAAATGTCTGAATAAATATGATTTTTGTGCCTAACATTTTTTCATTCTAAACATGTTATTTATTCTCAGTAACTGTATTACGTCAAGTACAGACAACTGGCTTTACTCCTTTAATTCTAAATATAACATATTAGCTTAGTATTATTAGAACGAAGTTCTTTATCACGGGTTACGATTGGATATATATAATTCCCGTACTATCACGTAAAAATGCTCACTTTTAAGAGCTTCAATTATCCCTACCGCCACCCCCTCCTTCCCCAGTGCCAATTCCTACCTAGATTACTGTATAATCGACAGCAGGCTTCAACTCTCGAATCTGTTAGCTAACAAAATCAAAGCCTTGAGTTGTAATAATAATCATAAAGCTCTCTCTATGGAACTGAATTTGCTCGAAGAAGTACCAATCACCAACCCAACCGATCATTACAGGTTTATGTACAAGAAAACTAAATGGATAGTTTTCACTAACAAATTAAAAAATAATTACAACAGTTCTATTCTTCTAAATCTTACCTTGTGACATCCCTAAACCGTGAATTCTGGACTCAGGCAAGGCATAATCTTGAAAAAATCATATTCATTAAATCCCTAATTGAAAAAATAAATAACAATCTCAAAAACGAATACCAGATTGCTTGTAAAAAATACTGGGAATCTCAACTAAAAACAGTTGATCACTTAAAGGCCGGGTCCTTCTTCCCCAAGATAAATCGCTTTTTTAGACCAAAGGGCCCCCCTCATTTTAAATCAATCCTGCTGGAACCTAACAACTCACAACTGCTGAATTGATGTAAACTCAACGCCAATGAGCTACCCTCTCTTGAAGACAATATTGTAATTCATTCTCCTCTTAACTCTATGAATGTCATTGAAGCTTTCTTAGAAACTGTCAATGAGCCATGACATCTAAATAAAGACACGAGACTTCATCCAGTTGTTAACAATAAGATAAATACCCTCACAAATGAGTTTACATATAAAATTAATAGTAACGTCACCATAACTAGTTTCACTTAAGATAATCTGGCTCACAATCCAAATATAATTAAAACCACAATAGCCTTCCAAAGTGTGGCTCAAGTGGGAGCGATTTTCTACTCTCTTCCCAATAGTTAACAGACCCTGTGCAGTTTGACTGACCCTGTTTCAAGAGGAAACTACCTGAATTTTTGCGGCAGGACAACTTCCGTTGTTTTTAAGGGACGTGTCTGTGAATTTTGTGTGTGTGTTACTAGTGTGTACATAATCATCGTTATCAAAGACCAGTCGTCTGCCTATTTTGTTTATTTTATTTAATTTATTTATATGGTTAATTATTATTGTTCATTTTATTGTTGTTTTAATATTTGTTTTATATACAGTCTCTTTGTTGTGAGTGCCTATAACACCAGTGTTAATTAGCAATTAATTTTACAATTGTATTAAAGATTATATGTAACGAGCTGAGCTACGAAGAGCGTTCTGCTCTTAGCTCCTTAATAATAAATTCCATTCAATTCAAAATTCAATAAAACTTCATCAGGACTGAATCAGATTCCTCCCATTATCCTAAAGCACCTACCCATGAATCTCTTTAGTGATTACCCGACTATATTCAATAATTGTTTTAACAATAAATATTACCTTTTTTTTTTTTGTACCTGATGGGGGCTGGGACATTGTCCAAGCAGCTGAAACATCGTTTTGTTTTTTAATAAATATAAAATTTGACAGTACCACCACTGGACGTTATTTTAAATTATTAATCAACTGTCATTGAACGTCTTATTTTTTTATAATTACTAGCGGCCCCCCGTCTCGGCTTCGCCCGAGACTTACTAAATGGAACACCGTAGTATGTTGACATGTAATGTGAAACGTTTTTAGTTAGAAATTTTACATTTATTCCTGACACTTCTCAGAACAAGAATCTTCTTATTCAAAACATATTTGTTCGCAATCCATACAGTTTATTTGGTCAAATAATAAGCTGTAAAAATTAAAAAATTATAATTATGCTGAAAAGTACCGTGCGTTCCTTATGCCATAAAATAATCGTTGGCCATAAGGAGCGGTTGATATGCAGTTTCTCCCGTATACTTTACGAAAAGGGCTATTTTTAAAAGCTGTTAAGATTTTTAACTCCTGAAAAATGAATATTAAAAAAATTTTTTTTTCTCTTATCTCACAATTATCTTACAACTTTATTATCACAGCAAAAAAGTCCTGGAGCTTAATCTCTACATTTTTTTTGCTACAAAAATACAAATATATTTTCACTTATTTAAAAACCTGAATTTAGATTTTTAAAGATCGAAGAGATTACTGTGAGGGTAAAATGAAAAGCTGATCTCTCACGCAATGGATTCCTTATTTGTCGATTTTGAGGCTGCTGTTCCAATCTCGAAAAATTTTCTGCGTCAGTTTTGGGACGCCTAAAATTGTATTCATTAGATACATTTGGAGTTTTCTTTCCAATATACCCTTTTCGACTATTGGCATGCTTACGACTTTTGTGACTCCTAAGGGCTGTTTTCTGTCAACTTTGTTAAGTTCTAATATATATTTGTTGACAAGGTAGTACGACGTCCGATTGCCCTAAAAAAGACCGGTGAGCTTCTTAAGTAAACTCTTTCTTGACTTAAGTTAACAGCAATTGTGACTGCCTGGATACCTCAGGGTGATTTTCTCTATCCTGCTGTTAAAGCCCCAGACTGATCGGGAGAAAAATTACAAAGTCCGAAGCTTTGGGGCTAGTTGTAGTGCTCTTTCCCAACGTTTCCTGATATAACGTCGAAGACGTTGGTGTCTAAAGCACCTTTTTTTCGCAGACTCAGTTGTTTTGATGATCTAAGGTGGAGAGATTAATAGAGTTTAGTTCGTGATGCTTGCCCGTTGGAGACTCCCATTGATTGAAGTTTTTTTTTCCTTCGTAGCTGTTAGGTTCGCCCAGCGCAGACCTTGGAGAGGATCGGTGATTCCTGGTTGAATGCTTAGAGTCGAAAGGGTAATAATAGGGTCGTCGGTCACTGGGGTGCGGGGTTCCCAGCCTTGCGACGAACAACTCTGCTCATGACGTCTGACAGTTAATGACTGACTTGGTTTAATAGTGGCCAGCTTTACATAGTCTTTTAGTTGACGAATTATCTCCAGAAATCGTAAAAATGTATTTGTTGGTAAGGTAATTTAAACTTTGGTGGCCCTTGAAAGGACCGATGAGATTAATGGTTAAGTAGGGAACGTCAATGCTTACATTGGCCCTGAAAAGGGTAAAATTTCCAGTCATTCCTTATTATTATTCTTGATGATGGAGAGCCAGCTGCGGGTAGCTTGACTCTTACCCTCGGAGTCTCTGTGGACGGAGACCGTACATGAGGAAGGTACGCCGCTGATCAATAATATCTCGTCTTCGGGTTGTTCCCTGGATCACCAATCGCTCATCGTTAGTCGGGAAAACGTGGAGATGCCGTTAGGGACACGACTACTGAGAAGGAAGCCTGTCAGGAAGTCAGGGCTGTTTTCCCTGGCTTACATTTGTGGTGTAAAAGTCTTTGACGGCATCAGGCCAGATTGTGGTACAGCCACATAACTCCGAAGGGTTGGAGCAGGATATGCTCTGGCTGGACACGTCTTCTGGTATTCCGCTGAAGACGTCATCGGTTAGAATGAATTTTTTATTGGTGGCACTCGTCAATCCTAGAGGTTTAGGATGATAATAGACCTAGATCACTTGCTCATTGGAGAAGAGCGTCATCGGTAACTGGGGTACCCAGCTGCACGACTATCATCTACATTCTCGATGCAATTCTGTTGCAGGTAGCTTCGATTTCATGTCAACGCCACCTAGTAGATCCTACTGAACTAAAGTGAAAAGCTGGCGTATTTTTGCAAAACTTTGAGCTCATTTATTGCTATTGCTATTAAATTTTTTAAGATAAAAACCATACTGAAACCATCTAGGAAGTGTCAAGAATCGGTGTGCAAAATTTCAGCAAAATCGGTTCAGTAGTTTTTGCGGTTAGCGATGACAACGGTTTTAGCGACTTTGCTTTATATATTAGTAAGATAAGATTAAAAATATTACCCTAAACCTTGAAAAAAAAGCCAAAGTCTTACCTCTACTTGAAAAAAAAGAAACCACCTAGCAGTGTGACAAGCTATTACCCCATTAGCTTGACTCCTGCCATTAGCAAAGTTTTTGAAGCGATATTAAACTCTACTCTCAAGTCTTACGCTTCATCCCTCAATATCATACCCAACAATCAATTCGGGTTTGGCATCGTCTATCTACAACTCATGCCATACATAACGTCACAGCTTAAATTAACTCGCATCTAGACAAAGGTGAGACTGTATAGGTGCTCGCCTCGTGGATCTCGAGAGAGCTTTCGACTCCGTGTAGATTAATGGCTTACTCTACTCTTTGTTTCAACTCAAGTTCCCAATCGATTTTGTCCAGCTCATCTGGAGCATGACACGTGACAGAGAGTTCTTAACATAAAATGGCAATATATTGCCGTCCTTTACTTTTAAAATCAAAGAGGGGATGATGCAAGGAACGGTAAATTCACCAGAGATTTCCAATATATTCACAAAAGCGCTACCGATGCCTTATCATCTCAACGCGAACAACAATTCCTACTCGGCTTGCTTCGCAGACGACCTCATCATCTTGGTAGCAGATAAGCACCCCTCAATCTAACTCATCTCTGTCGAAGCTCTCACCACTGTTCCCCTGTGAATATCTCCCTCCCCCCATCATTAGGTCATGTCTCTGTATAGTTCTTTTAAAATAGCGAGTGCTTGGCTTTTGTCAGTATTTTTGTTTGCGCCAACCATGACTAAAACTATGTATTTTTATTTAGCAAATTAAAAGTTAAAAAAAAGAAAAAAAAAAAAAAAAAAAAAAAAAGATATATACTTCCCGTGTATTTCCTGGTATAAGAACATAAGGACGGTTTGTAACAGAGACCCATCAGCCAGAAAGTGTAAGAAAAAAGCGTGCACTTTTAGATGTGGGGGGGGGGAGGCACAGAGTAGCAGTGGAAACACAGAGCAAGAGAGGGAGATAGTTATACATCGATGAAAAAAGGAAAATAAAATTAGTGACATTAATACTATGGAAAACGAAAATTATTTGACATAGTACTGTTGTCACTGTTTTTATTTTTCTTTAACATACAATAGATCCGACCGTGCAGCTCTAATAATAGATATTGATGTACTTAAGTTTTAAACAAAAGAGACAACGGAAAAGTGAGCGAAATCGTCTCGTTTACAAATTGAAAAAGTTGCGTTTGGAAGCACTAGAGCAGCTTAGTTGTCTACTGCTAGAAGGATTTAGGTCACGTGTAATTTGACTACATGTGACAGAGTGGTACCTATTCTTGAATGTATTATAGTTCATATTCACATTTCTCTCTTATCGCACACGCATTTCACAAGAATATTGGTCAAATCACAATCAAGTACTTATTGATCCATATCCTAAGTTGAAAAAAAAAACAATGGTTCCGGGAACCATGAAAGAAGCGAAGCTTTAAAAAGGTTTATAAAGAAACTATTTTTTTTTAATATATAATTTTTGTCAATTTCTCATTATTTTATTTAAAAAATACGACGTTTATTAATGCTCATTCATTATTTTATATTTATAAAAATTTATCACGCGTATACTTTTGCCGTCTTGTTTAAGATACTTTCAGATTTTTGCGCTGTTTAGGAACGTCACGTTTACACATATTCCCGATCGGAAATTTCAACTAGGCTACCTACCTGAAAAATGTATGACAGAATTTCATGTGTATTTACTTTGGAAAATCTATACGGCATTTCATGTGGTTTTACATATGGCCTAAAAAAAGGAGTTTTGAATTGGTGATGCCATATGGAAAATACGTTGAATCACAAATTGAAAAAAAATTTTTATTTAGAAATGACTGCAGAATAGTCTAATTTACCATACTTTTAAGCTTTAAGTAGTTTTATTCAAATTTGCATAAACAGAGAAACGACCTTAAGGACGTTGCCTAGTTAATTTGATTTTTTGTAGGTAAATACATTACAAATACGTTAAATAAAATAGATAAGCATAGCAGAATACTAATCTTATAAGTGATTTTTAAAGGGATTTTAATCATTTAAAATTGTTCAAGTTCAGTCTGTACAATATATTATAACATGGGTTAAAACTTTACACGATTACTCTTTGAATAGTTTTGTATTAGTCCTGTCAGTTTTGTTGACATCTATTATTACTATCATAGTTTTTAATGCTGATTCGACAGTCGTCCCATAAGAGCCTATGTTAAACACGATTTTTCATTGTGTTACTTCTCAATATTGAATAATATAACACATGCTAAAAAAATATGAGTGGATTTAGAATCGTCTAAATATTACTATTTTCAATTTTCATAAGATTCTGTTATTATTTTATATGAGTAAGTAGGCAACGTCCTTAACTAACAAAAAATGCATAAGTATATCGTGCTTTAAAAATGACTAAAGTCAATGAATATAATTTAAGTGTTTTTAAAGTAGATATTTTTTAAGATGATCAAAGTTATATATACACCCTACATGATAAATCATTTCATTTCTTTAACCGATAGCAGTTTTCTTTACATTTCGAAAAGTTCTGAAAATTCTATGGTAAGTTATTCTGTAAACTGCACCTATATAGGTATATATAATTACTACATACGTATCTCCCTATATTATATAGTTGTATTGACGAAAGTGAGTCTCAGCCCCCCCCCCCGCTCCCCCTCAGCACCCCCTCGATTTACGTAGTTATTTGCTTGTTTTAACGTCATTTTTGATAAAATAATATTTGAGTAAGCTCCCCCCCGCTCCCCCTTAGCTCCCCCTTGCTCCCCCTCCACCTCCCCCCAATAAAATACTTATTTATCTAATGTTTTACCATCATAAATGTTAAAAAATATACGCAATTCAGTACCTAAGTCATACCTCGTTTTTAGGGTTTTTTAAGTCACTGATCATAGGTCTCCCTCTGTCTATTCGCTTCTCCTTACTCACTGTGTGTCTCTAAAGTACTATTATTCGTTTAACTTGATTGAACTTTTACATTTCAAATCTCTTTCTGGTCCATGTCTACTTTACCTAAATATAAAATTCTTGATTACTTGAGGACTTTATTTACAAAAAGACAGAATTCAGGAGAAGGTATAATTAAATAGACAAACACAATTAAGCTTTTAAAACAATAATTCATTCTGTTACCTTAATGTTGTGACATTTCATGTGTCGTTTTAACCCATCTGTTCTTTTAAACCCTTTCCACATTTTTTACATATTTGTTTTTCATGGTTTTTATAAATTAACATACGTCTGTTTTAATGTGACGATCTTCAAAGTTACATATTTTTGAATTACTGAAAGATTGCTAGCTAAACAATATTTTTAACTTCTGATTTATTCTCGGATGCAATTTAAATAAAAATTCTTTTTGGATTCTTACATCTGAATAAAGCAACGTATAATTGTCCGTAAGAGAATAAAGGTTTTTTAATACACAATCCTAAAGAATCAAAACTCTGTTTTTCTCATTTTTTAATAAATATAGAACATGCTAATACAAAGGGAAACTGTTTTCTATATCAGACAAAAGGTAATGATAATAAGGTGCCAGTATTCAATGTTATTTTAGGAATATAAACTTTGCGTTTTTTTCTCCCATAATTATTTCTGCTTTTATTTTATACTTAAATAATTTTGTCATTTTTAATCTTGTGCCTCTACAGAGACCGTCTGATATACTAAAAGTTCTTATTAACACTACTATAGCATTTATTTTTAATTTTAATTCATGTAATGGAAGACCCTCTCTAATATTATTTTAAAATACTATTGGAAAGTTAATATTTGCGTTAATTTAATTATGTTTAGTTAATCATATGTTTTATCAACTCTTTTGTGAGTCACGTATTCTGCTGTTGTGAACTAATTTTCAGCCTGCATTGATAAATACACGAGTAATGTCGTTATATTGTCTACTCAATCTGTTAGTGGGGGGTTGGCGCGCAGAGCGCGCAGGGGACGTTAGCCCCACTAGTATATATCGACGCCCCGGGCGAAGACTATGCCCTGCTTCGAAGCCTGGACGAAGACTATGCCCTTTTCTGGAGTCCGGACGAAAACTATGCCCTTTTGTCTGTTCCAGACGAAAACTATGCCCTTTTAGGATCCCAGGCGAAGACCATGCCCTTTTCCGGAGTTCGGACGAAGACTATGCCCTTTTCTCGCGCTCGGACGAAAACTATGCCCTTTTTTCGTTCCGGATGAAAACTATACCCGTTTTTTCTAGTCCGTGTGAAGACTATTACATTTTTTCCGAGTCTGGATGAAGATATTGACTTTTTTTGGAGCCGGATAAAGTACAATTCATTTAAGCTCACCGTACATTTGTGTTTGTAATTAGATTTATAGTCAAATATACTTATATAGTGGTTGCTGTTTACTTTTTCACAAATAATTGTAAATAATAATACAAACTCAGGAATTATTTTATAAGCATAATAATTTGCAATTAATGAATATGAAAGACTCTTTTATGTTTTATTTTCAAATTTAATTTTTTTCTACATTTTTGTTGATTATAATAAGTAACTAATGTAATTATTGTAACTTGAAGTTAAAAATTTAACAAAATTTGTACAAATCGTGATATAATAAAATATAATGTTCGTAAGAAAATTGAGAAAAAAGTAAACTTTTTTTTATTAATTAATGTTTGCAAGACATGCATATTTAGATTACAAAGTATTATTTAACACAAGAAAAAATTAGCAAGTTTAAATTAATTACAGTTATTGTTATGTACAAATCACGGAATCTTTTAAAAAAAAAACTCAAAAACCCCTTTTTTTCAAACACTTACCAAAACTCCAAATACTAAGGCCGTTAGACCTGCTTAGAATAATGATTACATGTTATTTTTTTACAAAGGCGTCTGTAGATTCACGTACATGTAAATCTCGATGTGAAGATAAAACTTATATCGATATAAATATATACACAATATCGAGAAATCTGAAAATGTTAAATCGTTTTCAGAAGCTTCGTATTCGTGAGCTTCTTCCAGCGTACTAGTAGCTAGTAGAGGGGTTGATAAATAATATTGTGCTGTTTTTTAATTTAGTTTTCATCTGAACGCGAGAAAAAGATATATTCTGAGCCCAGACTCCGAAAAAAGGGCACAGTTTTTGTCCGGACTAGAAAAAAGGGCATAGTTTTCGTCCAGGGCCAATTAGGGAATAGTCTTAGCCCGGGGCGTCGATATATATACACGTAGACAAACTAAAATTTTTAGGTAGAGCGGAGCTCGTCCCCTATAATATCACGCCACCATCTAATGCAATGCATTTGCCACACGAATACCAATGTATACTAGCTAGCGGGCTTATGTAGAAAATTTCCAATCGGGGTTTTTCGATATTTTTCCGGCTTGTATATTATCTTGAAAATTGGTACATCACCTGTTCTATTTTCGAGCTTCTTGTCTAATTTTACTTATCAATTTTTACGCCACATGGTGATGCTGAGAAAAAGACAGAGAGCATGCGCTCGCTTGCAACCGCATACATAAGAAGCTTCGCTTCAAAAAAACTATCCAATTTTTTAAATAAAATTTTTTTCGTTCCTCGAGTGCAGTGCTTTGCCCTACGGCACACTTTCCGCCCACTAATTACTTTTCTTCCACGGGAGGAAAAAAATATTCTGGCCCTACTGGGCCTAAAGTTTGTTTCCACCCTAAGACGGAAAGGAATTGGCGAACGAAAAGTGTGCCCATGGACGCAAAGTTGTACTTACTGCCCTTGATACAAAAAATTTCGTTCTCACCTCGGGTAGAAACGTACAACGATCACGACCTTCAGGTGCCCAAGTTGTATTTTCTGCCTTAGGTAAGAAACATACTTTGGGTGTTTTTTTAAACATTTTGATGTCTAGTGCGCCCTCAGTAGGAAAAATAGGATTCACACCTGGTGCGCATCTAACCAGAGCAAGTACAAAGAATCTCTTTGGCTTTGCTTCATAGGTCCCTTGGGCTTGGTGCTTGCCCAGGCGAAATGCACCACCAGGTACGAAAACTACCGTTACAGTGGATGGTGGTTTTACTGTTGTGATTGTTGTAGCTGCTGTACCTACTGGTAGATCTATTGGGTTTATTTATATGACTGCTGATACTGCTGAGGCTGTTGACTCAGCTGTGTTGATGAATATAGTTTTTACTTGAGCTGTTGCAGATACATGGATTGTACATTTTATTTGAATCCACAATTACTAAAATAATTTACCAGGATTATTTCTAATGCTGTTGTTTGAAAATATAATTAAAAAATAATTCATGACTAACTGTTATATTTTTACTAATCGCAAAAATTGATTATCTAAATGGTAAGAATTCAGTCTACGTATTTTGAAATAAAATCAAATATTTAATGACCACTCTTATCGTGTAATCATCTAATAGCAGGGTATAAAAGATTTTCTTCGGTGAATAACTTTTTCCTGAAATTTTTATAGTTCAAACTTGCGTTCAATGTTTACAGTTATCGTTCGTTTAACATTAGATAAAATCTCAGCTACGTAATATTTACGACAATATTAAAAGTTCATTTCGTATAGGATATTTTTGGTAAAATTTAAACACATTATATCACACAGTAATGAATTAAAGATAGAAGAAATTGTTCAAACCCACATTTACTTTTATTTTAATGTTTTATTCATCGACATTATTTTCTTGATAAAACTTTTATCTTTAACATAATTTGTAAGGGTTTTTTTATTCCACAATACATCAACATATTTCGAACAGTAATAAATTAAAAGAACATCCTTATGTTTGAAGAGAAAACAATTGTATAAAATTGATGTTTGACTTTAATGCTATTTACTTTGTAGGAATTGTAAAGATAAAACAATTATGAAATCTCGTATTATCTAGTGTAATCATCAGCAAATAAATTGTAGTACAAATCGCTGGCTCTAATTACAGTTACCGGGGATCCAGAGCTTGTCAGATGTGGCATCCATTTCAAAATGTCAAACTGTTGAGTTGCCGGGGGGTATATATCTAGCGATGGTTTTCGCTGCATTTGGGAGCAATTTATTGTCTGTTGGGGCATCTGTGATTGTTGCACCTGCTGATGGGGAATAAACGTTTGCTGATGTTGATGCGGAGGCAACGGCTCTTGCTGACCGTATGATGACAGCTCGTCTTGGAGCAATTTGTTGACATCGATAGGCATCGCTGTGGATAGCAGCATTTTACTCTTTTGAAGAAGGTTGGAGATATCAGGGCAGTTTTCGTAGTCCTTTTTGAACTTCATTCTACGATTTTGAAACCATATTTTCACCTGAATTTCCGTGAGTTTTAACTGCTCCGCCACTTGAACTCGATGGAACCGGCTCAAATACTTAGTTCTCTGGAATAACCGTTCCAGCATTATAATCTGTGGCGTTGTAAATACCGCCCTGCTTCTTTTCTTTACATATTGGCCTGAAAATATAGAAACACACATGTTGTACACGTACAAATATTTTGTTTAATGCAAAATAATTATGTGAGCTTGATGTTTACCTATCGTTTCCTGATCTTCAGAGTTTCGTTTCTCAGCAACGTCATTCAGTTGTTCCGGATACTGAACCTCCATTTTTTTCTGGACGATTAATGTATACTCTAATTTTAGTATATTATTCCAATTTGACAGAGGCACGTGGTTTCAACACAGTTTTCAACGATTTAAAGAACCACTGTAGGTAATACATTTACGAATAAAAAATAGATCTTCATACCCCGGCCGAAAGAACGTGCTTCCCTGCTTGATTTCACTCAAGGAAGTGTAGCTTTTGTGGCCGGCCAGAAAAGAGGGCGCCTCTGATTGGCTGCGTGCCTTTTGCTGCTGCTATCAGCAGCGCACGAGCAGTGGAAGCAAGAACAGCAAGAACCGAATGATCCGAATGATCTTTATTAGATAATGAAATTTTTTTTATAAAAAACCAAATTATACATAGTATTTTATAGTAGATATTTATAGATATTTTGTAACAAATAGTAAGTTGAAATTTTTTTTTTTTTTGTTAAGTAGAAATAATAATTACTTCATACTCATGAAGCTTTCCTACTGCACTTATTCAATGAATCGTATTTAAATTCTGATTTCTTACAAAATGTTAGTAAAAAAAGTCGTCGATGCCCGCCCCCCCGACCAGCACAGCCTCGGCTTCGCCTCAGCCTGCAAAAGTCGTGGCGGGCATCGACTACACATGAGCATCATGTGCTACAAAAGATCCCCGGTGGATGGCGCTGATGCAGACAGCAAAAAAGTAACGTATACGTATATACTCGAGCGTCAGAGCGTTAACTATCAATCAACTAGACATGCTATTTATTAGTTATTATTAATGTATCAAACGTACTTTCGGCCGGAGTATGAAGAAAAATCGTATACGACCCACGGCCAGTAAACTAAAGACCCCGGCCTGCGGGTATGAGGGCCTCGGCTTCGCCTCGGCCATCATAACCACGCAGGCCGGGATCTTCAGTTTTCTGGCCTTGGGTCGTAATATACTATTTACTGGCTCTTCAAAAATACGAGTTAAAATCGAATGCTAACACTGAACTGAAATGTAACGCTCAAACACACGACTACAAATACCCCAGTTTAAGTTGCTACTGTAAAAGAGATTATAAGCCTATTATCTGTTATTTCTTAGTAAGAGCTTCATAAGCAATGATGTCACTGTTAAGCCGATCCTGTCAAAATGCGCTTACCTATGTAAAACTGACAATTACCGTATGACGATAACTGTGTAAGTAATTTAAGCCTTTTATATTTAGCATCGGACTGTATCGATACGCCGTTTTTTAGATCTATAGTATTTAAGTTGCTGATTATTACATACCAAAATTTAAAATTACTAACGTATTCTGAAATACTTAGTACATAGCGTATCACCGAGGGCTCAGAAAGGTGCACTGCAAATAACAAACTGTTATATGAACAAACGTGTAATGCATGCGTCATGCTGCTCCATTTAAATGCAGTCTAAGTGAGTAGTGTAAGTAAAATAGTAGATTTCGTTGTACTTGATGGCATGCGTCATCAAGGCCTTGCCCTGGTTGAAAGCAACATGTGCGAACCCTGTGTTTCTTATAGTGAGAGCTCAGTAAACGCCCAAAGTAGGAAAATATAATTTATTGAAGTTATACTTCTACATATAGGCATGTTATGCGTGAGGGAAAAATCAGCAATTCCAGATTGGTGACCTTGAGAAAAAGTGTGATGGAAGTGGATTTTACATATTAATCCACCTTCACCCCACCCCCTGTTATGTACTTCCGGTCCCCTTTACAACACATAACGCTACCCGCCACCATACCACACGTTTTGAATTTTATTTCTTTTTTTTTTAACGGATTCTTAAAAAAAAGATAGTTCCCAAATATTACTGAACCCCTGACCTACTGCATATAAGCTAAGGCCCCCTACCACTCTGCAGCCCCGATATTTCATATTCGATTACTGCATGTTTTCTTGTACTTCAAAACTTGGTTTTAATGTAAATTTTTATTTATTGTTTATTGATTTAGATTGATTATAAATTACATTAACAAATAATTCATTTAATAAACTAATTTTTTTGGTTAAATGTTTTGTTCAAAAACTTAGAAATTACTATATCTTAGTGGAGCAGCTTTCCCATATTCAAATGAATATTTATTTACTTATAATTGATTTGTTAGTTCAACAATTAATAAATATTTGTTCATATAATTTTTTGATATTTTTTAAAATTAAAAAAAAAATTTTTGTACTGTACTTTACAATGATAGATTTTTATTGTTTTATTCTTTCACAATTTTTTTATTCGTGATTGAGTTGATTTTCGGACTTAAGGACGTTCTTCACATAGTTATGGGGAGAACAGTTCAGAAAAGTGAGAAGAGCGCAAATATATGCAGTAATGTTGGCAATTATTTTTCTCATGTGGATAATATACTAACATACATGCCATTGTCCATACTTGATCCCTTCTTTCTAAATTTATTTAAAAACCAACTTGTGGATCTATTTGAAAATTTGATAGGTTTATCTAAAAGTAATCTTTTATACTACAAAAATTTGGAGATAGCATATTTAAATCATCTGTAATTATTTAACTATGATTTATATTCTAAAAAAATCACTTAAAAAGTGAATTTATGTTAACCATTTACGGAACTTCTACATTATTAGCTCTCGAAACTTTTTTCGAAAGTTCTTGCATGAAATATGCTCTACCAGGAGAAATTTAGAAACGTTGCTTATTAAATTGTCTATAACTAAGCCGAGTTTTAGATAAGGTAATCGAAAACGATATAATGACGATGACGAGCAGTTCAAAAAATGCCGTTTGATATGGACTTAAGCGGTCATTAGACGAGCCGTTGTGAGGAGCGTCATTACATTTTTTTTCCAATTATAAGATTAGACAGTTCCTTTGTTTCAAATAACAAAGAACTTTTAAGGTGGTTCATGCGAAAATTAAAAGCAGTTTACACGGCAGACATTTCGTTTACGATTAAATATCGTATACTATTTCCCTGATTAGCCCAAACTTTTGTTATATTATAAGAAAGCTGAAAAGTTCTTCTTTCACTACAAACTTTTTGCTATTACGATCTTAAGTCTACTTTACAAGATATTACATGATATCGTAGTATGGAAAAGTAACCTTCATAAGAATACATGTTAAAAGTGCATTTTTTGACTGACTTGTTTTTAAAAATTTGCCTGATAAAGGGACTTAAAATTTTAAAAGAAGATGCCTTATAACTTTAAAAACAATCCCTCCAAATTTCCCTGTAAGTTTAAGTAAATGGGTTAGGTGAAGAACCACCTTAATATTGGATATTGTGATCTATAATGTGACATGGATGCTTTTATCATTTAATGAAGAATATTTAATAACATATAAAAGAACATTGACAGCTTTAATAGAAATTATCTCTTCAGTTGCACATTTGACTTGGGAGTCGTGCATGAACCACCTTAAACCCAAAACACAACTATTCTATGTAAAAAAAAAAAAAAAAAATTGTTAGCTTAGCAAAACTGTTTTCTGTTTAAAATACATTCTTGCCCTTGGAAACTCTTATTTAAGACGTCATTAACGGTTTGATGTGCAAAGAAAATTAACAAAATTTGCAGCGTGATAGGCTTAAACGAGATATAGATAAACGGTGAAGTAAAAAAAAGTCTTGTTTAACCAGTTACTGTATGTGATCAATTAAACTTACGTAATATTTCAGGTAATATGACTACGAGCATTGGTCATATTAATAATTAAATATTGATAAACATTTCTTAAAGCTTAGATTTGTAGGATTGAATTGTTTACTGAAAACTGTTATCATAAGAAATCGGAGATTTTTACTTTGAGTTTCTAGAAGAGTTTTTTTCTTATTGACTTAAATAGCTTCGTTCACGATGAGTTAAACTCACGGGCGTTTGGCCAACAGATAAGGCTAGAGAAAGAGAACAAAAAAGAGAGAGAGTAGCCTAGACTGTGTGAGAGAGAGGATTAGGTCGTGTGCGGGTAGATGAGACGAGGTGTAAGATGGACAACGACCCGATCAGAAACCCAAGTGGGGTGCTGATTAGATCCACACTAGGCTGCCAAATTAACCACATGTGGTCCTATAGAATGGCATCGTCACGGGGCGTAGATGTGGTCCTCTCTAGTGTGAGCTGTATAAATTTGGCCCCCAGAGTTTATAAATACCAAAATAAATTACACCATTAGATTGCGCGTAAAAAATACAACAAATTAGCGAACTCAACTTTTTTGCGCGTTGCCTTATTTTATAATTATAAAAAACAATTACTTGGGGGCTTCCCCCAAATTTCAATTGTATGATTTGTTTGAGTAGTAAGTCCTACAAGAATAAGTAAAGGCTTAGAAGATAGCGCGTGCATTGCGCCTGTTGCCCCCGAAATAGTTTTTTATAATTAATAGATAAATTATTGCAAAAATTGTAATAAAACATTTTATTGTAAATTTTTTGCCCTCGCGCACGCGCAGACGATCTCCAACAAGTCTTGCGCTATTTAAGGTAATTCTTCCAGGCCCCCTAACATTGCCTCACCGTACATATATATTTTTACTTGCTCCATTTTTCGTGTAAATATAGGTAAATTTAACATTCCACGTACACGTTTTTAAACCACTTTATTCAATTGAATCATTATTTAATCGAGTGGAGAAACTAAAACAGAAAGAAAAAACTCGTGCCCATGATACTAGACGTCAGTCAATATAAGATTACTGTACACTATTACCTGGTATCCCAGTGTAATTTTGTGTGTGATATATAAAAAGGGATTTGCATAGGAATGTAACCTACACTTGCACGTTTGATTCATGTCAGTGCATTGTATTTATCAATTGTATTAGAAGTGTGATTATAAACAGTAACATCCCTGCTTCAAGTAACTATCAATCGCATAAATCACGTACAAAATCATGTATCTGTAATAGTTTTATCATCTTTTTCTCTTGAATTTGCAGAGTGGTCTTAATTGTTCTTTAAGACACATCTGCAACAGGCTAACTAGATCCAGAGTAATTTTCATTATTGTGTGCAATAAATGATGAAGGAGATGAAATTGAGATGGAAAACAAGGAGGAAAAAAAGAAAGTCCACATGGATTTGTCACTCATTCTCTTCT
This sequence comes from Copidosoma floridanum, assembly GCF_036245765.1. NCBI lineage: Eukaryota > Metazoa > Arthropoda > Insecta > Hymenoptera > Encyrtidae > Copidosoma > Copidosoma floridanum. The sequence goes on along the minus strand of NW_028321917.1, from coordinate 6,100,127 downwards.
CTGCTACAAGTTATCTGATGAAAAATTAATTATACGGGGGAAGGATGGAACTAGTTGAACTTACATGCATCGATGAACTTGGTCAGTTTATAGTTTCAACTACTCTTATTATAAGCAGGTAAATTAACATCAACCAAAGCAGCTATTCTTGATGTAAGTTCTGTTATATATAAATTTCGTTAAGTATTCTAACTTATTTCCATATCACTGTAATTATAGGGGTTTCACTACCATAAACTCCTGTTGGCCATTATTTCTCCAGCGATGCGAAATTCATCAAGAAAGAATTTATTTTTTTCGCTGCAAAGAGACTGATCGGGGACAAAGAGCAGTTTTTTTCTCTAAATCCTAATGTTCTACATACTATTAACTTTGATTTGGTAAGTAGTGTGTTTTTGTATACATGAGAAACACTATTTATTTTAGTATGGTGTTTATTGGTCTTTAATACTTCTTCAAGATACTTCTGCAACAGGCTTACTCGATCCAGAGTAATTTTCATCATTGTGTGCAATAAATGATGAAGGAAATAAAGTTGAGATGGAAAACGAGGAGGAAAAGAAGAAAGTCCACATGGATTTGTCACTCATTCTCTCCTCTGCTATAAGTCATCTGATGAAGAATTAAGTACACGGGGGGAGGATGGTACTAGTTGAACTTACATGCATCGATGAACTTGGTCAGTTTATAGTTTCAACCACTCTTATTATAAGCAGGTAAATAAACATCAACCAAAGCAGCTATTTTTGATGTAAGTACTGTTATATATAAATTTCATTTTGTACAACAAAGTTATTTATAAGTATTCTAACTTACTTCCATATCACTGTAATTATAGGGGTTTCACTACCATAAGCTCCTGTTGGCCATTATTTCTTCAGCGATGCAAAATTCGTCAAGAAAGAATTTATTTTTTTCGCTGCAATGATACTGATCGGGGACAAAACGCAGTTTTTCTTTCTGAATCCTAATATTCTACATACTTTAAATTTTGATTTAGTAAGTAGTGGTTTTTTGTATACATGAGATACACTTATTATTTGAGTATAGTGTTTATTGGTCTTTAATACTTCTTTAAGATACTTCTGCAACAGGCTTCCTCGATCCAGAGTAATTTTCATCATTGTGTGCAATAAATGATGAAGGAGATGAAATTGAGATGGAAAACGAGGAGGAAAAGAAGAAAGTCCACATGGATTTGTCACTCATTCTCTTCTCTGCTACAAGTCATCTGATGAAGAATTAAGTATACGGGGGGAGGATGGAACTAGTTGAACTTACATGCATCGATGAACTTGGTCAGTTTATAGTTTCAACCACTCTTATTATAAGCAGGTAAATTAACATCAACTAAAGCAGCTATTCTTGATGTAAGTACTGTTATATATAAATTTCGTTAAGTATTCTAACTTATTTCCATATCACTGTAATTATAGGGGTTTTACTACCATAAGCTCCTGTTGGCCATTATTTCTCCAGCGATGCAAAATTCATCAAGAAAGAATTTATTTTTTTCGCTGCAAAGAGACTGATCGGGGACAAAGAGCAGTTTTTCTTTCTGAATCCTAATGTTTTACATAATATTAACTTTGATTTGGTAAGTAGTGCGTTTTTTTGTATAAGATGTATGAAAATTAATTAACTTTTGTGCAGAGAGTTTGTATAAAATTTTGTAATTCCATTAAAAGGTATTTTACAAGTTTTATTACTAAGTATTTTACAAAATGAATTTATTATTACATCATATGCCAAAAAATAATTTAAATTTTTTTTATGGTTCTTTTTCAACGATCTATCGAAAGTTTCGTGTATATTTCTTAGTTAAATTTTTTTCTTTATATAAGTAAAATTATAATAGTTTTTAACTTCTTACAGTTGGTAATACAGTTTTTTGTTGATAAATTTGTGCACAACTTTGCCAATATGGTTATGAATAGTTTTAATTTACCTTTACTGATATTGAAATTTGAATTTCGCGGGTTTTAAGTCACCTGGAAAAGGCACACTTTTAAAAACTTGCCAAAGCGTGTTGTTACATGTATTGATGTATTTTTATACATTTATTCCTACGTTTATTCGCAAATTATCAGTAAAAACAAATAACGCGTTTCTAAAAAAATAGGCTTTCGTAAGTAACAAACGTATTGTGAACATTTTTCTATCGTATTACTCTTATTTGTATTTAACGTGGTACTTGTATATTTCAGATAATCTAATTATTATTAGTGGGAGCCGCCATACATTGGGTTAAATTGTGAAAAATTCTGCACCACTGTAGTTTGCTGAGCAAGGAAATCTAAACCCTGGAAAAAGTCCTTTTAAAACTTCGAATGAAATCATCAAGTGAAGAAAACATTTACATCTGCAAATCTTGGAAATTAGCTTTAGCGGCACACTATGAAGTGCATTGCGTAAAAATTTATGTTTGTGTGGTATTTATATGTTAGAAAGGAATAGATATGATTGATGTTTTGACATAATACTGTTCTTTTGATTTGCTAATGAAAGTAAATTTTTTAAAGTCTCAAAATAGTTTGAAAATGCCAGTCGAGTTACAAAAAATAACTTTTGAAATTAGCATTGATGGTGACGAGTGGAATTGTATAAAGCCTACCATAAAGTATGATAAAGATAGAATTGATCAAAGACTCAATAACGATTGGCCACGAATGATAAACACAAAAATTTGGCAGGTTAATCATTTACCGTGTGCTTTTGTTTTCAAACGGCAAAAATTTTATAAAAGCCCAGATTTTCCGTATTTTCGGCTATTTGGTAGTTGCACTGACAAAATCTGTAAACAAGAAATCGTTGGCATATGTGATAGCGTACAAGAAAATGGAGTTGTTATATCATTTCAATGTGTAGATATAACTAATATAAAACACTCAAAAAAATTAGCCTTGAAAGGACAAACAAGAACTGAAGCAAAAAATGAACTCTTGTGTGTTAAACCCCTTGAATATAGGCAAAAGTTAGCAAATAAGTTATTAAATGATTCTGGAGGAAATTGCCCCCTTATTGCTTCAGCTCCAGTTTATTTTGTAGTTAGGCAGGAAGGAAAAGATAGTCTTTATGATACCTCCAAGTATCCTGGGGGAGCTATCATGTCGATATTGTCAATGATGAACGACATACCAAGTATTAGGGAATTTTCATCTTTTCCATATTATATTTATTATTTTACCGACAATCAAATTAATTTATGGAAAGAGCTTTTTGCATTTAATGTTGTTCTCTCGATTGATGCTACCGGAAGCTTAGTGCGGGCTCCTGTAATATATAAAGATAACATAAGTTCATATGTATTTTTTTATAATATTGTGTGCAGTTTCAATAATCAAGTTTTTACGTTAAGCCAGTGCCTATCAAGTTGTCACGATACTCAATCAATATTTTTTTGGTTACGCTCTTGGTTGGATCGTGGGGCACTAACTCCTAAAGAAATAGTAATTGATTGTTCTGATGCCCTTCTTAATGCTACGTGTTTGGTATTTAATAATATGTATTATATTTCTTACTTGGACCAGTGTTATGAGTACTTGACAGGCGTAAAAAAAAAATTACCAAATTGCTTAATTAAAAGAGATAGGGCTCATCTGATCAAAAATATCTGTCAACTTGATTGTTTTAAAAATGAAAATTGGACGAAAAAAGATTTTTTTGTACGGATTGTTGGATATTGCTTACAAATTGATAATTTGCAATTATTAAATGATCTAATTTCAGCCATTTTCTATTGTTTGTAAAAGCCAATATATTGACACTGAAAGTGAATGTTATAAAAGGAAAGATTGGCTAATGACAAAAATTTCTACATTTGATTATTAAAGAAAAAGAAACCGATGTAGAAGAAACTGATACAGATTATAGTTATATGCAATTAAGGGAAAGTATCACCACCGAGACGAAAAAATCGAGTAAAATTAAAAAATATATTTTGGACATCTACAATAATTGTTTGAAAATTGTATGTGGACAAACTGGAGATTTTGAAGTTCCTAATAATTACTACTTACCAAATTTATCACCGTACATGATTAAATTATTTTCTCAATCTCCATCGTGGACAAATGTCATGAACAAACCGATGGGCTCAAAAAATACTGTTTCAACATCAGCTTCATCTGAGTGTTATTATAAAATAATGAAATCAGATTATCAAATGAATAGTCCAGTCTCTGTCAAAAGATTCTTGTTGCACCACTTAGATCTAATTAATGGAAGTACAAAAATTGGTAGGACTTTGATTAAAGAAGCTCTTACTGAAATACCTCAAAAAACTGTTACAACTTTAAATAATAATTGCCATCAAAATAAATCACAAAAAAAATATAAACAAATTCAAAAATTAATTATTGAGAGTTTAAATGTCAAAAGCGATCAAAAGTATACTGTTGCCTATTATGATTGTAATTCTATTCTGAAAAATCTTTTTAGTATGCGAATGCAAAAAAGCAAACATGTTTTATGGTCCGAAGATTTTCAAACTTTAAAAAGTAATATGGAAGTTACAGGAAGTGTTATCGATTCTTATTTTATTTCTAAAATTTTATGTGATTGGAAAAACATTTCGGTCGTTCCCACTGATCAAACAAACTACATACTTGGCTACTCTTATAATTCGATAAAAAATGATGAATGGTTAATGTACAATTTAAATCATGAATTTACCAACACGGTAGTCTTCCCTTACTATAAAAATAGTCATTGGTGTGCAATAATAATCAATGTAGAACAACAAACAAAAATGCATATTGATCCTATGGACGTAAGTGATAAAACTGGGGACATGGCTATAAAAAGATTTTTCAAGTATTTAGACCAATGTAAAATTCGAAAAAAACATAATCTCTGCGACATCACTTGGCGTAGAATATATGCTTCAACTGATAGACCCGTTCAACAAGGTGGGTTGGACTGTGCAATTTTTATATGTTTTTTAACTGATAAAATTGTCAAAAATCAGTCTTTGTTTTGTCCTGACTTTGACTCAAAAAAATATCGCTTGGAAATTATAAACATAGTCATTAAGAATTCACTTAATATTGAAAATATTTGTTTGTATTGTGAAAATACAAAAACAGAAAAAACAAATATAAAGGTTTGTTTAATGTGTCATAGATTTTCCCATATTCAATGTGTTTTACGTAGTAACGATTTCTCTTTTCTTCAAAATAATATTTGTTTATTGTGTTGTGAATGCCAGTAGACCTATGTAATGTATGTATATTTTATTTATAATCTGTAAATTCGAGAAATGACTAACAATAGAAACGATAATTCTTACTTATACTATTTAATTTAACATATTAGTGTATACGTTGTGTAATAAACCCAATATACATGGAAAGTTAAAAAATACTTTATATTTTAGTAATTTTTTTTCAGACTAATTAAGATATGCATATCAATCTTATGAATTATTAAAAATAATTGTTCATTTTTTATCGTAATAGTAAGATTTTTTATACTATTTAATGCACTATATAAAATTTAATACTAAAGTTTTTCAAAATAATGTAAAAAAAATCTTAATTCAAAGTTTTTTTTATTGAATAGTGCTGAAATTTCAAAGGCTAATTGGAATGACATTTCAAATGTGATTTTATTTTATTTTGCAGTAAGATTTTATTGACATTAATAATTGTTGTCGAATGATGCAAAGTTTAATTATTCAAATATCGATTTTTTATATTTAAAGGTATTCGTCTAGTTAGAGGCTTATATACTAACAACACATTGATAAAAAGTTTTGATGAGAACAAAGTAAGTGCTTGGGTTTAGGAACAGCTTTTACCGAAAATTCATACAGCTTTTAAATTTTTCAGTTTTCAATTTTAATATAAAATATGGTACATACATAAACATTTGGAATAATTTTAACATTTTTGGGCTTTCGTTTTATACTTTGTTTTTCAGTCCATACATCCCTAACACTTCTACAATAAGCTGTGTACGATCGTTTACTAAGTTCAATATTCCCATCGTGAGCTGTGAGACCAGTGAGCAAATACTTACTTTTGTATACAAATAATTTTTTTGGAATCAAGCTTAGTAAAATTATCTGGTCTACATGTTCCAAATCTAAAGCTAGGTAGATACCTGTTTGGTATGTATTTATAATAGAATTTTTACATATATCGCGTGCACTGCTTTTGGGAAACTTCCTTAAATTTTTTTCAATTTCCAGAAAATTTACTTTTTTATCTTTAAATATTTCGATAACTTGGTATACTTCGTTGTTAATACCATTACAAATTGTACAGTCACTAATTTTTTTAATCAAGTAATGTTCGTTCATTAACTTAGTCAACAGTTCTCCACACTTGATTTGACAAAAAATTCTGTCCATTATTACTTTTAAATAATAAAAAGAATAAATTGCTCTTTGTTAATACAGATAATTAATGTTTCGAGAAGTGCATTCAGAGATAAATTTAAAGAAACAAAAACTACAAGTACATGATTTTAACGTATTTTCACTATCTACAAAATTTTGGAAATCTTTGAATTGATTATACGAAAAAATAACAACTTCCGCCAAACTATCAAATGCCGAGGTATCATCAAGATAATAGTCTTTAGAATTGATTTTTTTTGGTCCTTGTGCTTTTCCGTTTCTGATAAAAAAATTGTTAGGTAAACGTTTTCAGTTTGTTTTTTTCTTGATTGCTTGCTGATGTTGATGAATGATAAAAGGACAAGAAGTGACATACATCCCTTGAGGTTTGGTCTCAGAATCATTTTCAATATTTAAACAGTAACTATGGTCACTAAGATGTTCGCTCTCGTTCACTTTAGAGTCAGGACACAAATTACTACTATCACTATTGAGAAAGTTATAACTGCTACCTATTTCTTCGCAATTTGAAATATTTCTCTGGGCTGAAACTACATTTATAGAAATTCCGTTTATTTGAAAACAAAACTCATCAAATAAAAATAATAATAAATGTGTTACCATAATTCCTTTTTTCAACGGATACTTCTTTCTTAGTGAGATACTTACACACAGCATGATCTGAATTTTCTACATTAGTGTTTGATTCTTGCTCGATAAATAAATTATTGGAAAATAATGATTCCTCATCAGAAACATAGGGCACAGACACAATGTTCGAAGATTTCTGGATCATTACAGTATCTAAAAAAACGAATGTATTTACACAAACCGCGTTTTTTTAACATATGTAAAATCATCGAATCATGCTTCTTTTACTTTTGTTATAAATATTTACCTTCTTCAAATGTATCATTCTTATTATCTTCCATATTTTTTGCTACATCCTTATCTTTATTTCTCCCCTCCCAGTTTTCTTCGTAATTAAAGACTGTACTATGCATTAAGTTCTTTTTTACATTAATTCGTTTTGTAGAGTGCTTTGTTTCATAAATTAACTTTCTTCCCTCTTCTGCTACAACTTTGTTTTCTCTTATGTGTTCTTTAATAAATTCTGATATCAGCATAGGTTCTTTGATCTCTCTCGAAAAAAAAGAAGTGTTATTAATAAAAGGAATGCAAAACTTGTCGGTTACGTGTAGTATATATGTCCATGATAAAAAATAACTAAGTATGTACTTGAGCATATCTTGATATAATTTTGGCTTGTAAAAAGCATTTGGTTCCATATTACAACGATTAATAGAAATTTTTCAATCTTCTGCTCTCTTTTCTAACGTTTGTATAAAGTTTAATGAAGTGCTGCTTTCAAAGTGCGAACTAAACTGCTTGCAATTACTTGACACTAATTTTTCTGTAAAATTTTGAGAGTAACCCTCATTTGATTTATACTTCGATTCAATTTCTTCCTTATTAATTTTCTGTAATAAACACGATTTAGAGATCCTCATCATATCACTTTCATAAGGGTTCAGGATAACAGTCAAAAAGTTAATGACACACGTTTCGAATTCTTGTATGTTTGTGAGAGTAGATAAAAGAATAACATTTTCGATTATAAACTTTTTTACACCATTTAAAGAATTAGAAAATGCTTCATGTTTGCTCATTGCCATTAACATAGAAATAACTTCAATCTTTATAATAATGTTTGGAAAGTCTCTTTCATGATCTCTTATACTTTTAAAACATTTTTCATTATATTTATTATATGTGCAGAAATTAAACACAAATGATATGCCATCAAGGAGTGGCAGAAAAAAGTCGCAAATTAAGTAAGATGGCAATAATGATATACCATGTTTAAGATACAATTGGCCTAATTTTATAAAATATCTGATATCTACTGCTTCAGTAATGCACTGCATAAAATTCATCAATAGATTATCAATTATCACTGATATGAGTATTAAAAATAACTCTGAACTTAGATATACATCTTTTATCTTGAAGTTTCTTAATATATTCCTATGCACTGAAACCAAAAGTGGTTTTTCAAATAATTCCAACGTATCTTGACACAGCTTTAATTGTTCTTGCGAAAAGTACATACAACTAAATTTATTTAAACACAAATTTTGAATAACGCCATAATATTCCACGCCATATACCATATCATGTAGATTATCAATCTCATTGAATTGATCATTTTCAGAATTAATATCAATGGCACTTTTGGCACTCTTTCCACTTTTGTTACTTTCTGCCTTCCCAAATTTAAAAAACAATATGCGTTCTTTTACACATTTTCGGTTTTGATGCATAAATATGTATAAACTGTGCTTTTGCATCCTTCCAACCAATTTTCTACAAGCTTCATCCCATACAAAATTTTTCTCTTTACATAAAATTCCATCTTCATTAAATATAGGTATGTCTTTTAGTGCATTAAAGATTTCTTCTGCTGATACTTTGGGCTGAAAAGGCATAGCTAGAAAAAGAATAACCGTGTGGAAATATTTTGTATGGTCAAGGCCAGAGGGTAAAATCAATCTTCGATGATTCATATTTAATTTCCAAGATTCGCAGATGAAAATGTTTTCTTCACTTAATGATTTCATTCGAAGTTTTAAAAGGACTTTTTCCAGGGTTTAGATTTCCTTGCTCAGCAAACTGCAGTGGTGCAGAATTTTTCACAATTAAACCCAATGTATGGCGGCTCCCACTAATAATAATTAGATTATCTGAAATATACAAGTACCACGTTAAATACGAATAAGAGTAATACCATAGAAAAATGTTCACAATACGTTTGTTACTTACGAAAGCCTATTTTTTTAGAAACGCGTTATTTGTTTTTACTAATAATTCGCGAATAAACGTAGGAAAAAATGTATAAAAATACATCAATACATGTAACAACACGCTTTGGCAAGTTTTTAAAAGTGTGCCTTTTCCAGGTGACTTGAAACCCGCGAAATCCAAATTTCAATATTAGTAAAGGTAAATTAAAACTAGTCATAACCATATTGGCAAAGTTGTGCACAAATTTATCAACAAAAAACTGTATTACCAACTGTAAGAAGTTGAAAACTATTATAATTTTACTCATATAAAGAAAAAAATTTAACTAAGAAATATACACGAAACTTTCAATAGATCGTTGAAAAAGAACCATAACAAAAATTTAATTTATTTTTTGGCATATGATGTAATAATAAATTCATTTTGTAAAATAATTAGTAATGAAACTTGTAAAATATCTTTTAATGGAATTAAAAAATTTCATACAAACTCTCCGCACAAAAGTTAATTAATTTTCATACATCTTATACAAAAAAACGCACTAATTACCAAATCGAAGTTAATAGTATGTAGAACATTAGGATTCAGAAAGAAAATCTGCTCTTTGTCCCCGATCAGTCTCTTTGCAGCGAAAAAAATAAATTCTTTCTTGATAAATTTTGCATCGCTGGAGAAATAATGGCCAACAGGAGCTTAGGGTAGTAAAACCCCTATAATTACAGTGTTATGGAAATAAGTTAGAATACTTATAAATAACTTTGTTGTACAAAATAAAATTTATATATAACAGTACTTACATCAAGAATAGCTGCTTTGGTTGATGTTAATTTACCTGCTTATAATAAGAGTGGTTAAAACTATAAACTGACCAAGTTCATCGATGCACGTAAGTTCAACTAGTTCCATCCTCATCCCCTATACTTAATTCTTCATCAAATGACTTGTAGCAGAGGAGAGAATGAGTGACAAATCCATGTGGACTTTCTGCTTTTCCTCCTCGTTTTCCATCTCAATTACATCTTCTTCATCATTTATTGCACACAATGATAAAAATTACTCTGGATCGAGTAAGCCTGTTGCAGGAGTATCTTAAAGAAGTATTAAAGACCAATAAACACCATACTAAGATAAATAGTGTTTCTCATGCATACAAAAACACACTACTTACCAAATCAAAGTTAATAGTATGTAGAACATTAGGATTCAGAAAGAAAAACTGCTTTTTGTCTCCGATCAGTCTCTTTGCAGCGAAAAAAATAAATTCTTTCTTGATGAATTTCGCATCGCTGGAGAAATAATGGCCAACAGGAGCTTATGGTAGTAAAACCCCTATAATTACAGTGATATGAAAATAAGTTAGAATACTTATAAATAACTTTGTTGTACAAAATGAAATTTATATATAACAGGACTTACATCAAGAATAGCTGCTTTAGTTGATGTTAATTTACCTGCTTATAATGAGAGTGGTTGAAACTATAAACTGACCAAGTTCATCGATGCATGTAAGTTCAACTAGTTCCATCCTCCCCCCGTATACTTAATTCTTCATCAGATGACTTGTAGCAGAGGAGAGAATGAGTGACAAATCCATGTGGACTTTCTTTTTTTCCTCCTCGTTTTCCATCTCAATTTTATCTCCTTCATCATTTATTGCACACAATGATGAAAATTACTCTGGATCGAGTAAGCCTGTTGCAGAAGTATCTTAAAGAAGTATTAAAGACCAATAAACACCATACTAAGATAATAAGTGTATCTCATGTATACAAAAAACCACTACTTACCAAATCAAAATTAAAAGTATGTAGAATATTAGGATTCAGAAAGAAAAACTGCTCTTTGTCCCCGATCAGTATCTTTGCAGCGAAAAAAATAAATTCTTTCTTGACGAATTTTGCATCGCTGGAGAAATAATGGCCAACAGGAGCTTATGGTAGTGAAACCCCTATAATTACAGTGATATGGAAGTAAGTTAGAATACTTATAAATAACTTTGTTGTACAAAATGAAATTATTATATAACAGTACTTACATCAAATATAGCTGCTTTGGTTAATGTTTATTTACCTGCTTATAATAAGAGTGGTTGAAACTATAAACTGACCAAGTTCATCGATGCATGTAAGTTCAACTAGTTCCATCCTCCCTTCGTGTACTTAATTCTTCATCAGATGACTTGTAGCAGAGGAGAGAATGAGTGACAAATCCATGTTGACTTTCTTCTTTTCCTCTTCGTTTTCCATCTCAACTTTATCTACTTCATCATTTATTCCACACAATGATGAAAATTACTCTGGATCGAGTAAGCCTGTTGCAGGAGTATCTTGAAGAAGTATTAAAGACCAATAAACACCATCCTAAGATAAATAGTGTTTCTCATGTATACAAAAACACACTACTTACCAAATCAAAGTTAATAGTATGTAGAACATTAGGATTTAGAGAAAAAAACTGCTCTTTGTCCCCGATCAGTCTCTTTGCAGCGAAAAAAATAAATTCTTTCTTGATGAATTTCGCATCGCTGGAGAAATAATGGCCAACAGGAGTTTATGGTAGTGAAACCCCTATAATTACAGTGATATGAAAATAAGTTAAAATACTTAACGAAATTTATATATAACAGAACTTACATCAAGAATAGCTGCTTTGGTTGATGTTAATTTACCTGCTTATAATAAGAGTGGTTGAAACTATAAACTGACCAAGTTCATCGATGCATGTAAGTTCCACTAGTTTTATCCTCCCCCCGTATACTTAATTCTTCATCAGATAACTTGTAGCAGAGAAGAGAATGAGTGACAAATCCATGTGGACTTTCTTCTTTTCCTCCTCGTTTTCCATCTCAATTTTATCTCCTTCATCATTTATTGCACACAATGATAAAAATTACTCTGGATCGAGTAAGCCTGTTGCAGAAGTATCTTAAAGAAGTATTAAAGACCAATAAACACCATACTAAGATAATAAGTGTATCTCATGTATACAAAAAACCACTACTTACCAAATCAAAATTAAAAGTATGTAGAATATTAGGATTCAGAAAGAAAAACTGCTCTTTGTCCCCGATCAGTATCTTTGCAGCGAAAAAAATAAATTCTTTCTTGACGAATTTTGCATCGCTGGAGAAATAATGGCCAACAGGAGCTTATGGTAGTGAAACCCCTATAATTACAGTGATATGGAAGTAAGTTAGAAAACTTATAAATAACTTTGTTGTACAAAATGAAATTATTATATAACAGTACTTACATCAAATATAGCTGCTTTGGTTAATGTTTATTTACCTGCTTATAATAAGAGTGGTTGAAACTATAAACTGACCAAGTTCATCGATGCATGTAAGTTCAACTAGTTCCATCCTCCCTTCGTGTACTTAATTCTTCATCAGATGACTTGTAGCAGAGGAGAGAATGAGTGACAAATCCATGTTGACTTTCTTCTTTTCCTCTTCGTTTTCCATCTCAACTTTATCTTCTTCATCATTTATTCCACACAATGATGAAAATTACTCTGGATCGAGTAAGCCTGTTGCAGGAGTATCTTGAAGAAGTAGTAAAGACCAATAAACACCATCCTAAGATAAATAGTGTTTCTCATGTATACAAAAACACACTACTTACCAAATCAAAGTTAATAGTATGTAGAACATTAGGATTTAGAGAAAAAAACTGCTCTTTGTCCCCGATCAGTCTCTTTGCAGCGAAAAAAATAAATTCTTTCTTGATGAATTTCGCATCGCTGGAGAAATAATGGCCAACAGGAGTTTATGGTAGTGAAACCCCTATAATTACAGTGATATGAAAATAAGTTAGAATACTTAACGAAATTTATATATAACAGAACTTACATCAAAAATAGCTGCTTTGGTTGATGTTTATTTACCTGCTTATAATAAGAGTGGTTGAAACTATAAACTGACCAAGTTCATCGATGCATGTAAGTTCCACTAGTTTTATCCTCCCCCCGTATACTTAATTCTTCATCAGATAACTTGTAGCAGAGAAGAGAATGAGTGACAAATCCATGTGGACTTTCTTTTTTTCCTCCTCGTTTTCCATCTCAATTTCATCTCCTTCATCATTTATTGCACACAATGATGAAAATTACTCTGGATTTAGTAAGCCTGTTGCAGATGTGTCTTAAAGAACAATTAAGACCATTCTGCAAATTCAAGAGAAAAAGATGATAAAACTATTACAGATACATGATTTAGTAGGTGATTTATGCGATTGATAGTTACTTGAAGCAGGGATGTTACTGTTTATAATCACACTTCTAATACAATTGATAAATACAATGCACTGACATGAATCAAACGTGCAAGTGTAGGTTACATTCCTATGCAAATCCCTTTTTATATATCACACACAAAATTACACTGAGATACCAGGTAATAGTGTACAGTAATCTTATATTGACTGACGTCTAGTATCATGGGCACGAGTTTTTTCTTTCTGTTTTAGTTTCTACACTCGATTAAATAATGATTCAATTGAATAAAGTGGTTTAAAAACGTGTACATGGAATGTTAAATTTACCTATATTTACACGAAAAATGGAGCAAGTAAAAATATATATGTACGGTGAGGCAATGTTAGGGGGCCTGGAAGAATTACCTTAAATAGCGCAAGACTTGTTGGAGATCGTCTGCGCGTGCGCGAGGGCAAAAAATTAACAATAAAATGTTTTATTACAATTTTTGCAATGATTTATCTATTAATTATAAAAAACTATTTCGGGGGCAACAGGCGCAATGCACGCGCTATCTTCTAAGCCTTTACTTATTCTTGTAGGACTTACTACTCAAACAAATCATACAATTGAAATTTGGGGGAAGCCCCCAAGTAATTGTTTTTTATAATTATAAAATAAGGCAACGCGCAAAAAAGTTGAGTTCGCTAATTTGTTGTATTTTTTACGCGCAATCTAATGGTGTAATTTATTTTGGTATTTATAAACTCTGGGGGCCAAATTTATACAGCTCACACTAAAGAGGACCACATCTACGCCCTGTGACGATGCCATTCTATAGGACCACATGTGGTTAATTTGGCAGCCTAGTGTGGATCTAATCAGCACCCCACTTAGGTTTCTGATCGGGTCGTTGTCTATCTTACACCTCGTCTCATCTACCCGCACATGACCTATCCTCTCTTTCACACAGTCTAGGCTACTCTCTCTCTTTTTCGTTCTCTTTCTCTAGCCTTATCTGTTGGCCAAACGCCCGTGAGTTCAACTCATCGTGAACGAAGCTATTTAAGTCAATAAGAAAAAAACTCTTCTAGAAACTCAAAGTAAAAATCTCCGATTTCTTATGATAACAGTTTTCAGTAAACAATTCAATCCTACAAATCTAAGCTTTAAGAAATGTTTATCAATATTTAATTATTAATATGACCAATGCTCGTAGTCATATTACCTAAAATATTACGTAAGTTTAATTGATCACATACAGTAATTGGTTAAACAAGACTTTTTTTTACTTCACCGTTTATCTATATCTCGTTTAAGCCTATCACGCTGCAAATTTTGTTAATTTTCTTTGCACATCAAACCGTTAATGACGTCTTAAATAAGAGTTTTCAAGGGCAAGAATGTATTTTAAACAGAAAACAGTTTTGCTAAGCTAACAATTTTTTTTTTTTTTTTTTTACATTGAATAATTGTGTTTTGGGTTTAAGGTGGTTCATGCACGACTCCCAAGTCAAATGTGCAACTGAAGAGATAATTTCTATTGAAGCTGTTAATGTTCATAAATATGTTATTAAATATTCTTCATTAAATAAAAAAAGAATCCATGTCACATTATAGATCACAATATCCAATATTAAGGTGGTTCTTCACCTAACCCATTTACTTAAACTTACAGGGAAATTTGAAGGGATTGTTTTTAAAGTTATAAGGCATCTTCTTTTAAAATTTCAAGTCCCTTTATCAGGCAAATTTTTAAAAACAAGTCAGTCAAAAAATGCACTTTTAACATGTATTCTTAAGAAGGTTACTTTTCCATACTACGATATCATGTAATATCTCGTAAAGTAGAATTAAGATCGTAATAGCAAAAAGTTTGTAGTGAAAGAAGAACTTTTCAGCTTTCTTATAATATAACAAAAGTTTGGGCTAATCAGGGAAATAGTATACAATATTTAATCGTAAACGAAATGTCTGCCGTAAAAACTGCTTTTAATTTTCGCATGAACCACCTTAAAAGTTCTTTGTTATTTTAAACAAAGGAACTGTCTAATCTTATAATTGGAAAAAAAATGTAATGACGCTCCTCACAACGGCTCGTTTTATGACCGCTTAAGTCCATATCAAACGGCATTTTTTGAACTGCTCGTCATCGTCATTATATCGTTTACGATTACCTTATCTGAAACTCGGCTTAGTTATGGACAATTTAATAAGCAACGTTTCTAAATTTCTCCTGGTAGAGCATATTTCATGCAAGAACTTTCGAAAAAAGTTTCGAGAGCTAATAATGTAGAAGTTCCGTAAATGGTTAACATAAATTCATTTTTCAAGTGATTTTTTTAGAATATTAATCATAGTTAAATAATTACAGATGATTTAAATATGCAATCTCCAAATTTTTGTAGTATAAAAGATTACTTTTAGATAAACCTATGAAATTTTCAAATAGATCCACAAGTTGGTTTTTAAATAAATTTAGAAAGAAGGGATCAAGTATGGACAATGGCATGTATGTTAGTATATTATCCACATGAGAAAAATAATTGCCAACATTACTGCATATGTTTGCGCTCCTCTCACTTTTCCGAACTGTTCCCCCCATAACTATGTAAAGAACGTCCTTAAGTCCAAAAATCAACTCAATTACAAATGAAAAAATTGTGAAAGAATAAAACAATAAAAATCTATTATTGTAAAGTACAGTACAAAAATTTTTTTTTTAATTTTAAAAAATATCAAAAAATTATATGAACAATTATTTATTAATTGTTAAACTAACAAATTAATTATAAGTAAATAAATATTCATTTGAATATGGGAAAGCTGCTCCACTAAGATATAGTAATTTCTAAGTTTTTGAACAAACCAATTAACCAAAAAAATTAGTTTATTAAATGAATTATTTATTAATGTAATTTATAATCAATCTAAATCAATAAACAATGAATAAAAATTTACATTAAAACCAAGTTTTGAAGTACAAGAAAACATGCAGTAATCGAATATGAAATATCGGAGCTGCAGAGTGGTAAGTGGCCTCAGCTAATATGCAGTAGGTCAGAGGTTCAGTAATATTTGGGAACTATCTTTTTTTTCAGAATCCGTTAAAAAAAAAAGAAATAAAATTCAAAACGTGTGGTATGGTGGCGGGTAGCGTTATGTGTTGTAAAGGGGACCGGAAGTAACTTCAATAAATTATATTTTTCTACTTTGGGCGTTTACTGAGCTCTCACTATAAGAAACACAGGGTTCGCACATGTTGCTTCCAACCAGGGCAAGGCCTTGATGACGCATGCCATCAAGTACAACAAAATCTACTATTTCACTTACACTACTCAGTAAGACTGCATTAAAATGGAGCAGCATGACGCATGCATTACACGTTTGATCATATAACAGTTTGTTATTTGCAGTGCACCTTTCTGAGCCCTCGGTGATATGCTATGTACTAAGTATTTTAGAATACGTTAGTAATTTTAAATTTTGGTATGTAATAATCAGCAATTTAAATACTATAGATCTAAAAAACGGCGTATCGATACAGTCCGATGCTAAATATAAAAGGCTTAAATTACTTACACAGTTATCGTCATACGGTAATTGTCAGTTTTACATAGGTAAGCGCAATTTCACAGGATCGGCTTAACAGTGACATCATTGCTTATGAAGCTCTTACTAAGAAATAAAAGATAATAGGCTTATAATCTCTTTTACAGTAGCAACTAAAACTGGGGTATTTGTAGTCGTGTGTTTGAGCGTTACATTTCAGTTCAGTGTTAGCATTCGATTTTAACTCGTATTTTTGAAGAGCCAGAAAAAATCTATTTTTGTATTCGTAAATGTCTTACCTACAGTGGTTCTTTAAATCGTTCAAAACTGTGTTGAAACCACGTGCCTCTGTCAAATTGGAATAATATACTAAAATTAGAGTATACATTAATCGTCCAGAAAAAAATGGAGGTTCAATATCCGGAACAACTGAATGACGTTGCTTAGAAACAAAACTCTGAAGATCAGAAAACGATAGGTAAACATCAAGCTCACATAATTATTTTGCATTAAACAAAATATTTGTACGTGTACAACATGTGTGTTTCTATATTTTCAGGCCAATATGTAAAGAAAAGAAGCAGGGCGGTATTTACAACGCCACAGATTATAATGCTGGAACGGTTATTTCAGAGAACTAAGTATTTGAGCCGGTCCCATCGAGTTCAAGTGGCGGAGCAGTTAAAACTCACGGAAATTCAGGTGAAAATATGGTTTTAAAATCGGAGAATGAAGTTCAAAAAGGACTACGAAAACTGCCCTGATATCTCCAACCTTCTTCAAAAGAGTAAAATGCTGCTATCCACAGCGATGCCTTTCGATGTCAACAAATTGCTCCAAGACGAGCTGTCATCATACGGTCAGCAAGAGCCGTTGCCTCCGCATCAACATCAGCAAACGTTTATTCCCCATCAGCAGGTGCAACAATCACAGATGCCCCAACAGACAATAAATTGCTCCCAAATGCAGCGAAAACCATCGCTAGATATATACCCCCCGGCAACTCAACAGTTTGACATTTTGAAATGGATGCCACATCTGACAAGCTCTGGATCCCCGGTAACTGTAATTAGAGCCAGCGATTTGTACTACAATTTATTTGCTGATGATTACACTAGATAATACAAGATTTTAAATTTGTTTTATCTTTACAATTCCTACAAAGTAAATAGCATTAAAGTCAAACATCAATTTCATACAATCGTTTTCTCTCCAAACATAAGAATGTTCTTTTAATTTATTACTGTTCAAAATATGTTGATGTATTGTGGAATAAAAAAACCCTTACAAATTATGTTAAAGAAAAAAGTTTTATCAAGAAAATTATGTCGATGAATAAAACATTAAAATAAAAGTAAATGTGGGTTTGAAGAATTTCTTCTATCTTTAATTCATTACTGTGTGATATAATGTGTTTAAATTTTACTCAAAATATCCTATACGAAATGAACTTTTAATACTGTCGTAAATATTACTTAGCTAAGATTTTATCTAATGTTAAACGAACGCTAACCGTAAACATTAAACGCAAGTTTGAACTATAAAAAATTTCAGAAAAAAGTTATTCACCGAAGAAAATCTTTTATACCCTGCCATTAGATGATTACACGATAAGAGTGGTCATTAAATATTTGATTTTATTTCAGAATACGTAGACTGAATTCTTACCATTTAGATAATAAATGTTTGCGATTAGTAAAAATATAACAGTTAGTCATGAATTATTTTTTAATTATATTTTCAAACAACAGCATTAGAAATAATCCTGGTAAATTATTTTAGTAATTGTGCATTCAAATTAAACGTACAATCCATGTATCTGCAACAGCTGAAGTAAAAACTATATTCATCAACACAGCTGAGTCAACAGCCTCAGCAGTATCAGCAGTCATATAAATAAACCCAATAGATCTACCAGTAGGTACAGCAGCTACAACAATCACAACAGTAAAACCACCATCCACTGTAACGGTAGTTTTCGTACCTGGTAGTGCATTTCGCCTGGGCAAGCACCAGGCCCAAGGGACCTATGAAGCAAAGCCCAAGAGATTCTTTGTACTTGCTCTGGTTGGATGCGCACCAGGTGTAAATCCTATTTTTCCTACTTAGGGCGCACTAGACATCAAAATGTTAAAAAAAACACCCAAAGTATGTTTCTTACCTAAGGCAGAAAATACAACTTGGGCACCTAAAGGTCGTGATCGTTGTACGTTTCTACCCGAGGTGAGAACGAAATTTTTTGTATCAAGGGCAGTAAGTGCAACTTTGCGTCCATGGGCACACTTTTTGTTCGCCAATTACTTTCCGTCTTAGGGTGGAAACAAACTTTAGGCCCAGTAGGGCCAGAATATTTTTTTTCTCCCGTGGAAGAAAAGGAATTAGTGAGCGGAAAGTGTGCCGTAGGGCAAAGCACTGCACTCGAGAAACGAAAAAAATTTTATTTAAAAAATTGGATAGTTTTTTTGAAGCGAAGCTTCTTATGTATGCGGTTGCAAGCGAGCGCATGCTCTCTTTCTTTTTCTCAGCATCACCATGTGGCGTAAAAATTGATAAGTAAAATTAGACTAGAAGCTCGAAAATAAAACAGGTGATGTACAAATTTTCAAGATAACATACGAGCCGGAAAAATATCGAAAAACCCCGATTGGAAATTTTCTACATAAGCCCGCTAGCTAGTATACATTGGTCTTCGTGTGGCAAATGCATTGCATTAGATGGTGGCGTGATATTATAGGAGACGAGCTTGGCTCTACCTAAAAATTTTGGTTTGTCTACGTGTATATATATCGATGCCCCGGGCTAAGACTATTCCCTTATTGGCCCTGGACGAAAACTATGCCCTTTTTTCTAGTCCAGATGAAAACTGTGCCCTTTTTTCTGAGTCTGCGCTCAGAATATATCTTTCTCTCGCGTTCAGATGAAAACTAAATTGAAAAACACTCCAATATTATTTACTAACCCCTCTACTAGCTACTAGTACGCTGGAAGAAGCTCAAGAATGCGAAGCTTCTAAAAACGATTTAACATTTTCAGATTTCTCGATATTGTGTATATATTTATATCGATATAAGTTATATCTTCACATCGAGATTTACATGTACGTGAATCTACAGACGCCTTTAAAAAAAAATAACATGTAATCATTATTCTTAGCAGGTCTAACGGCCTTAGTATTTGGAGTTTTGGTAAGTGTTTAAAAAAAGGGGTTTTTGAGTTTTTTTTTTCAAAGATTCCGTGATTTGTACATAACAATAACTGTAATTAATTTAAACTTGCTAATTTATTCTTGTGTTAAATAATACTTTGTAATCTAAATATGCATGTCTTGCAAACATTAATTAATAAAAAAAAGTTTACTTTTTTCTCAATTTTCTTACGAACATTATATTTTATTATATCACGATTTGTACAAATTTTGTTAATTTTTTAACTTCAAGTTACAATAATTACATTAGTTACTTATTATAATCAAAAAAATGTAGAAAAAAATTAAATTTGAAAATAAAACATAAAAGAGTCTTTCATATTCATTAATTGCAAATTATCATGCTTATAAAATAATTCCTGAGTTTGTATTATTATTTACAATTATTTATGTAAATGTAAACAGCAACCACTATATAAGTATATTTGACTATATATCTAATTACAAACACAAATGTACGGTGAGCTTAAATGAATTGTACTTTATCCGGCTCCAAAAAAAGTCAATATCTTCGTCCAGACTCGGAAAAAATGTAATAGTCTTCACACGGACTGGAAAAAACGGGTATAGTTTTCATCCGGAACGAAAAAAGGGCATAGTTTTCGTCCGAGCGCGAGAAAAGGGCATAGTCTTCGTCCGAACTCCGGAAAAGGGCATAGTCTTCGTCTGGGATCCTAAAAGGGCATAGTTTTCGTCTGGAACAGACAAAAGGGCATAGTTTTCGTCCGGACTCCAGAAAAGGGCATAGTCTTCGTCCAGGCTTCGAAGCAGGGCATAGTCTTCGCCCGGGGCGTCGATATATACTAGTGGGGCTAACGTCCCCTGCGCGCTCCGCGCGCCAACCCCCCACAAACAGATTGAGTAGACAATATAACGACATTACTCGTGTATTTATCAATGCAGGCTGAAAATTAGTTCACAACAGCAGAATACGTGACTCACAAAGGAGTTGATAAAACATATGATTAACTAAACATAATTAAATTAACGCAAATATTAACTTTCCAATAGTATTTTAAAATAATATTAGAGAGGGTCTTCCATTACATAAATTAAAATTAAAAATAAATGCTATAGTAGTGTTAATAAGAACTTTAAGTATATCAGACGGTCTCTGTAGAGGCACAAGATTAAAAATAACAAAATTATTTAAGTATAAAATAAAAGCAGAAATAATTATGGGAGAAAAAAACGCAAAGTTTATATTCCTAAAATAACATTGAATACTGGCACCTTATTATCATTACCTTTTGTCTGATATAGAAAACAGTTTCCCTTTGTATTAGCATGTTCTATATTTATTAAAAAATGAGAAAAACAGAGTTTCGATTCTTTAGGATTGTGTATTAAAAAACCTTTATTCTCTTACGGACAATTATACGTTGCTTTATTCAGATGTAAGAATCCAAAAAGAATTATTATTCAAATTGCATCCGAGAATAAATCAGAAGTTAAAAATATTGTTTAGCTAGAAATTTTTCAGTAATTCAAAAATATGTAACTATGAAGATCGTCACATTAAAACAGACGTATGTTAATTCATAAAACCCATGAAAAACAAATATGTAAAAAATGTGGAAAGGGTTTAAAAGAACAGATGAGTTAAAACGACACATGAAATGTCACAACATGAAGGTAACAGAATGAATTATTGTTTTAAAAGCTTAATTGTGTTTGTCTATTTAATTATACCTTCTCCTGAATTCTTTTTTTTTGTAAATAAAGTCCTCAAGTAATCAAGAATCTTATATTTAGGTAAAGTAGACATGGACCAGAAAGAGATTTGAAATGTAAAAGTTCAATCAAGTTAAACGAATAATAGTACTTCAGAGACACACAGTGAGTAAGGGGAAGCGAATAGACAGAGGGAGACCTATGATCAGTGACTTAAAAAACCCTAAAAACGAGGTATGACTTAGGTACTAAATTGCGTATATTTTTTAACATTTATGATGGTAAAACATTAGATAAATAAGTATTTTATTGGGGGGAGGTGGAGGGGGAGCAAGGGGGAGCTAAGGGGGAGCGGGGGGGAGCTCACTCAAATATTATTTTATTAAAAATGACGTTAAAATAAGCAAATAACTACGTAAATCGAGGGGGAGCTGAGGGGGAGCGGGGGGGCTGAGACTCACTTTCGTCAATACAACTATATAATATAGGGAGATATGTATGTAGTAATTATATATACCTATATAGGTGCAGTTTACAGAATAACTTACCATAGAATTTTCGGAACTTTTCGAAATGTAAAGAAAACTGCTATCGGTTAAAGAAATGAAATGATTTATCATGTAGGGTGTATATAGAACTCTAATCATCTTAAAAAATATCTACTTTAAAAACACTTAAATTATATTCATTGACTTTAGTCATTTTTAAAGCACGATATACTTATGCATTTTTTGTTAGTTAAGGACGTTGCCTACTTACTCATATAAAATAATAACAGAATCTTATGAAAATTAAAAATAGTAATATTTAGACGATTCTAAATCCACTCATATTTTTTTAGCATGTGTTATATTATCAAATATTGAGAAGTAACACAATGAAAAATCGTGTTTAACATAGGCTCTTATGGGACGACTGTCGAATTAGCATTAAAAACTATGATAGTAATAATAGATGTCAACAAAACTGACAGGACTAATACAAAACTATTCAAAGAGTAATCGTGTAAAGTTTTAACCCATGTTATAATATATTGTACAGACTGAACTTGAACAATTTTAAATGATTAAAATCCCTTTAAAAATCACTTATAAGATTAGTATTCTGCTATGCTTATCCATTTTATTTAACGTATTTGTAATGTATTTACCTACAAAAAATCAAATTAACTAGGCAACGTCCTTAAGGTCGTTGCTCTGTTTATGCAAATTATAATAAAACTACTTAAAGCTTAAAAGTATGGTAGATTAGACTATTCTGCGGTCATTTCTAAATGACAATTTTTTTTCAATTTGTGATTCAACGTATTTTCCATATGGCATCACTAATTGAAAACTCCTTTTTTCAGGCCATATGTAAAATCACATGAAATGCCGTATAGATTTTCCGAAGTAAATACACATGAAATTTTGTCATACATTTTTCAGGTAGGTAGCCTAGTTGAAATTTCCGATCGGGAATATGTGTAAACGTGACGTTCCTAAACAGCGCAAAAATCTGAAAGTATCTTAAACAAGACGGCAAAAGTATACGCGTGATAAATTTTTATAAATATAAAATAATGAATGAGCATTAATAAACGTCGTATTTTTTAAATAAAATAATGAGAAATTGACAAAAATTATATAATTAAATAAAATAGTTTCTTTATAAACCTTTTTAAAGCTTCACTTCTTTCATGGTTCCCGGAACCATTGTTTTTTTTTTCAACTTAGGATATGGATCAATAAGTACTTGATTGTGATTTGACCAATATTCTTGTGAAATGCGTGTGCGATAAGAGAGAAATGTGAATATGAACTATAATACATTCAAGAATAGGCACCACTCTGTCACATGTAATCAAATTACACGTGACCTAAATCCTTCTAGCAGTAGACAACTAAGCTGCTCTAGTGCTTCCAAATGCAACTTTTTCAATTTGTAAACGAGACGATTTCGCTCACTTTTCCGTTGTCTCTTTTGTTTAAAACTTAAGTACATCAATATCTATTATTAGAGCTGCACGGTCGGATCTATTGTATGTTAAAGAAAAATAAAAACAGTGACAACAGTACTATGTCAAATAATTTTCGTTTTCCATAGTATTAATGTCACTAATTTTATTTTCCTTTTTTCATCGATGTATAACTATCTCCCTCTCTTGCTCTGTGTTTCCACTGCTACTCTGTGCCTCCCCCCCCCCACATCTAAAAGTGCACGCTTTTTTCTTACACTTTCTGGCTGATGGGTCTCTGTTACAAACCGTCCTTATGTTCTTATACCAGGAAATACACGGGAAGTATATATCTTTTTTTTTTTTTTTTTTTTTTTCTTTTCTTTTTTTTAACTTTTAATTTGCTAAATAAAAATACATAGTTTAAGTCATGGTTGGCGCAAACAAAAATACTGACAAAAGCCAAGCACTCGCTATTTTAAAAGAACTATACAGAGACATGACCTAATGATGGGGGGAGGGAGATATTTACAGGGGAACAGTGGTGAGAGCTTCGACAGAGATGAGTTAGATTGAGGGGTGCTTATCTGCTACCAAGATGATGAGGTCGTCTGCGAAGCAAGCCGAGTAGGAATTGTTGTTCGCGTTGAGATGATAAGGCATCGGTAGCGCTTTTGTGAATATGTTGGAAATCTCTCGTGAATTTACCGTTCCTTGCATCATCCCCTCTTTGATTTTAAAAGTAAAGGACGGCAATATATTGCCATTTCATGTTAAGAACTCTCTGTCACGTGTCATGCTCCAGATGAGCTGGACAAAATCGATTGGGAACTTAAGTTGAAACAAAGAGTAGAGTAAGCCATTAATCTACACGGAGTCGAAAGCTCTCTCGAGATCCACGAGGCGAGCACCTATACAGTCTCACCTTTGTCTAGATGCGAGTTAATTTAAGCTGTGACGTTATGTATGGCATGAGTTGTAGATAGACGATGCCGAACCCGAATTGATTGTTGGGTATGATATTGAGGGATGAAGCGTAAGACTTGAGAGTAGAGTTTAATATCGCTTCAAAAACTTTGCTAATGGCAGGAGTCAAGCTAATGGGGTAATAGCTTGTCACACTGCTAGGTGGTTTCTTTTTTTTCAAGTAGAGGTAAGACTTTGGCTTTTTTTTCAAGGTTTAGGGTAATATTTTTAATCTTATCTTACTAATATATAAAGCAAAGTCGCTAAAACCGTTGTCATCGCTAACCGCAAAAACTACTGAACCGATTTTGCTGAAATTTTGCACACCGATTCTTGACACTTCCTAGATGGTTTCAGTATGGTTTTTATCTTAAAAAATTTAATAGCAATAGCAATAAATGAGCTCAAAGTTTTGCAAAAATACGCCAGCTTTTCACTTTAGTTCAGTAGGATCTACTAGGTGGCGTTGACATGAAATCGAAGCTACCTGCAACAGAATTGCATCGAGAATGTAGATGATAGTCGTGCAGCTGGGTACCCCAGTTACCGATGACGCTCTTCTCCAATGAGCAAGTGATCTAGGTCTATTATCATCCTAAACCTCTAGGATTGACGAGTGCCACCAATAAAAAATTCATTCTAACCGATGACGTCTTCGGCGGAATACCAGAAGACGTGTCCAGCCAGAGCATATCCTGCTCCAACCCTTCGGAGTTATGTGGCTGTACCACAATCTGGCCTGATGCCGTCAAAGACTTTTACACCACAAATGTAAGCCAGGGAAAACAGCCCTGACTTCCTGACAGGCTTCCTTCTCAGTAGTCGTGTCCCTAACGGCATCTCCACGTTTTCCCGACTAACGATGAGCGATTGGTGATCCAGGGAACAACCCGAAGACGAGATATTATTGATCAGCGGCGTACCTTCCTCATGTACGGTCTCCGTCCACAGAGACTCCGAGGGTAAGAGTCAAGCTACCCGCAGCTGGCTCTACATCATCAAGAATAATAATAAGGAATGACTGGAAATTTTACCCTTTTCAGGGCCAATGTAAGCATTGACGTTCCCTACTTAACCATTAATCTCATCGGTCCTTTCAAGGGCCACCAAAGTTTAAATTACCTTACCAACAAATACATTTTTACGATTTCTGGAGATAATTCGTCAACTAAAAGACTATGTAAAGCTGGCCACTATTAAACCAAGTCAGTCATTAACTGTCAGACGTCATGAGCAGAGTTGTTCGTCGCAAGGCTGGGAACCCCGCACCCCAGTGACCGACGACCCTATTATTACCCTTTCGACTCTAAGCATTCAACCAGGAATCACCGATCCTCTCCAAGGTCTGCGCTGGGCGAACCTAACAGCTACGAAGGAAAAAAAAACTTCAGCCAATGGGAGTCTCCAACGGGCAAGCATCACGAACTAAACTCTATTAATCTCTCCACCTTAGATCATCAAAACAACTGAGTCTGCGAAAAAAAGGTGCTTTAGACACCAACGTCTTCGACGTTATATCAGGAAACGTTGGGAAAGAGCACTACAACTAGCCCCAAAGCTTCGGACTTTGTAATTTTTCTCCCGATCAGTCTGGGGCTTTAACAGCAGGATAGAGAAAATCACCCTGAGGTATCCAGGCAGTCACAATTGCTGTTAACTTAAGTCAAGAAAGAGTTTACTTAAGAAGCTCACCGGTCTTTTTTAGGGCAATCGGACGTCGTACTACCTTGTCAACAAATATATATTAGAACTTAACAAAGTTGACAGAAAACAGCCCTTAGGAGTCACAAAAGTCGTAAGCATGCCAATAGTCGAAAAGGGTATATTGGAAAGAAAACTCCAAATGTATCTAATGAATACAATTTTAGGCGTCCCAAAACTGACGCAGAAAATTTTTCGAGATTGGAACAGCAGCCTCAAAATCGACAAATAAGGAATCCATTGCGTGAGAGATCAGCTTTTCATTTTACCCTCACAGTAATCTCTTCGATCTTTAAAAATCTAAATTCAGGTTTTTAAATAAGTGAAAATATATTTGTATTTTTGTAGCGAAAAAAAATTTAGAGATTAAGCTCCAGGACTTTGTTGCTGTGATAATAAAGTTGTAAGATAATTGTGAGATAAGAGAAAAAAAAATTTTTTTAATATTCATTTTTCAGGAGTTAAAAATCTTAACAGCTTTTAAAAATAGCCCTTTTCGTAAAGTATACGGGAGAAACTGCATATCAACCGCTCCTTATGGCCAACGATTATTTTATGGCATAAGGAACGCACGGTACTTTTCAGCATAATTATAATTTTTTAATTTTTACAGCTTATTATTTGACCAAATAAACTGTATGGATTGCGAACAAATATGTTTTGAATAAGAAGATTCTTGTTCTGAGAAGTGTCAGGAATAAATGTAAAATTTCTAACTAAAAACGTTTCACATTACATGTCAACATACTACGGTGTTCCATTTAGTAAGTCTCGGGCGAAGCCGAGACGGGGGGCCGCTAGTAATTATAAAAAAATAAGACGTTCAATGACAGTTGATTAATAATTTAAAATAACGTCCAGTGGTGGTACTGTCAAATTTTATATTTATTAAAAAACAAAACGATGTTTCAGCTGCTTGGACAATGTCCCAGCCCCCATCAGGTACAAAAAAAAAAAAGGTAATATTTATTGTTAAAACAATTATTGAATATAGTCGGGTAATCACTAAAGAGATTCATGGGTAGGTGCTTTAGGATAATGGGAGGAATCTGATTCAGTCCTGATGAAGTTTTATTGAATTTTGAATTGAATGGAATTTATTATTAAGGAGCTAAGAGCAGAACGCTCTTCGTAGCTCAGCTCGTTACATATAATCTTTAATACAATTGTAAAATTAATTGCTAATTAACACTGGTGTTATAGGCACTCACAACAAAGAGACTGTATATAAAACAAATATTAAAACAACAATAAAATGAACAATAATAATTAACCATATAAATAAATTAAATAAAATAAACAAAATAGGCAGACGACTGGTCTTTGATAACGATGATTATGTACACACTAGTAACACACACACAAAATTCACAGACACGTCCCTTAAAAACAACGGAAGTTGTCCTGCCGCAAAAATTCAGGTAGTTTCCTCTTGAAACAGGGTCAGTCAAACTGCACAGGGTCTGTTAACTATTGGGAAGAGAGTAGAAAATCGCTCCCACTTGAGCCACACTTTGGAAGGCTATTGTGGTTTTAATTATATTTGGATTGTGAGCCAGATTATCTTAAGTGAAACTAGTTATGGTGACGTTACTATTAATTTTATATGTAAACTCATTTGTGAGGGTATTTATCTTATTGTTAACAACTGGATGAAGTCTCGTGTCTTTATTTAGATGTCATGGCTCATTGACAGTTTCTAAGAAAGCTTCAATGACATTCATAGAGTTAAGAGGAGAATGAATTACAATATTGTCTTCAAGAGAGGGTAGCTCATTGGCGTTGAGTTTACATCAATTCAGCAGTTGTGAGTTGTTAGGTTCCAGCAGGATTGATTTAAAATGAGGGGGGCCCTTTGGTCTAAAAAAGCGATTTATCTTGGGGAAGAAGGACCCGGCCTTTAAGTGATCAACTGTTTTTAGTTGAGATTCCCAGTATTTTTTACAAGCAATCTGGTATTCGTTTTTGAGATTGTTATTTATTTTTTCAATTAGGGATTTAATGAATATGATTTTTTCAAGATTATGCCTTGCCTGAGTCCAGAATTCACGGTTTAGGGATGTCACAAGGTAAGATTTAGAAGAATAGAACTGTTGTAATTATTTTTTAATTTGTTAGTGAAAACTATCCATTTAGTTTTCTTGTACATAAACCTGTAATGATCGGTTGGGTTGGTGATTGGTACTTCTTCGAGCAAATTCAGTTCCATAGAGAGAGCTTTATGATTATTATTACAACTCAAGGCTTTGATTTTGTTAGCTAACAGATTCGAGAGTTGAAGCCTGCTGTCGATTATACAGTAATCTAGGTAGGAATTGGCACTGGGGAAGGAGGGGGTGGCGGTAGGGATAATTGAAGCTCTTAAAAGTGAGCATTTTTACGTGATAGTACGGGAATTATATATATCCAATCGTAACCCGTGATAAAGAACTTCGTTCTAATAATACTAAGCTAATATGTTATATTTAGAATTAAAGGAGTAAAGCCAGTTGTCTGTACTTGACGTAATACAGTTACTGAGAATAAATAACATGTTTAGAATGAAAAAATGTTAGGCACAAAAATCATATTTATTCAGACATTTTATACATAAATGCTTTCTTTTACAAGTACTTACTAAAATTCAAGTGATACGTTTCAACACTCAAAGTTGGGAAACCAACATTGTAAGAAAGATACTGCTGTAATATTATGTTGTTAGAAATGTTTTGTTTTATAATTTTTTACTGCAATATGAAGTACTTGGAATACTACTACTTACTAGTTCCGAAATTAATTCACTAGTGATGACTGAGTTATCATTTTCAATTAATAAAGTTTAGTGGATGGACCCATCATATGGATATATTTGTTGTTTCAAAATGAAATACGTTGTAATCATACTTATCATCTGAAAACATAAAGCAACACGTTTCTAAACTTAATTTTTACAAAATAATTTTTTTCGCAGTTCTGAAAATTTTTCATTTTTTAATAAGATTGTTACTTTAGGTAGAATGTTTTTTATACAAGAGAAGAATTTATAAGCAAAGCTTCATCGGAATTATTCAGTTATTAATTAAATCAGTAATCGTACGAAATTTAAAATAGTTTACTCGTCTGATAACACAACAATAATATTTTATTTTCGAGAAAAATCGGTTGAGTAATTATTTTATAAAACAACCCAAATAAGATTAGTCTAAAATTATACATAAATGCCTCATATTACATACATTTTGATATTTCATAAAGCTTGTGTTTAAAAACGTAACCACTTTTTGACACTTTTGAATTGCACATCATTATTGATATCGATCAGGTTGGTAGTGTAAAAAATGTTCGCGCATTTTGTTCACAGAGATAAATTTTGATGAAGAAATAAATGACAAAATGTAATGACTAACACTTTATTCTTGTACCACCACTCAGAACAAAATTTTTTTTTAATTATTGCTGTTTATGAATATATTAAAAAAAACGTACCTCTAGCTTGCTAATAAAAAGTATTTTCTTATTATACTATAGCTTAAAATGTAACACTACGACGTTTTTTAAAAATTAAGGTAGCTCTAGAACAATTTGTTACTGCCGTGTACGTTTTTTTGTAGATTATTATGCCAGATCATTGACAGTCTTTCTTGTCGTTAGCATACCTACATACTTTTTAGTATTTGATATTTAAAAATTTTATTCGATAAGAGAAGACTTTTTACATCACGATGAATTGCGTGAAAAAATCTATAAGTTCATAGTTTTATAAACTACCATCAGTTTTTTATGTACGTGTGTTACTTAGTTATATAAGGAAATTTAAATGAAAAAACGTGGAATCTTGGAGCATGGCTATTTATTTCATATATGAGTTGGACAATGTGATCCAATATTTCGGAGTCATCCTGACTCCCTCTTCAGGGAACTATGCAGATGCGAACATGAAAATTCCAAACGCAGCATGACTGATAAAGACTAGTCAGTCATAACTACGGCAATGGAGTACTTATAATTAAATAATCTTAATATTATAAACTTTATCAGTCAAAATGTATATACAGTTAAGTTATCTACAATATAAGTCACATCCTGACTCAGCACATGTAACTGAAAGATATTAAATGTAGTAATATGAACTACATTTTAGTATTACTACATTTAATATCTTTCAGTTACATGTGCTGAGTCAGGATGTGACTTATATTGTAGATAACTTATCTGTATATACATTTTGACTGATAAAGTTTATAATATTAAGATTATTTAATTATTAGAACTCCATTGTCGTAGTTATGACTGACTAGTCTATATCAGTCATGCTGCGTTTGGCATTTTCATGTTCGCATCTGCATAGTTCCCTGAAGAGGGAGTCAGGATGACTCCGAAATATTGGATCAGATTGTCCAACTAATATATGAAATAAATAGCCATGCTCCAAGATTTCACGTTTTTTCATTTAAATTTTCTTAATTATGGCAAAGGAGCAAGAAGACAGTAGTTTTATTATCAAAATTACTTAGTTATATAGCCTGCTGGAGTCGTAAGACATTAATTTTTGTAACAAGGATTAACCAAACATCAAAACAATAACCTTATTTTTTTATAACAAAAAAGTGATAGTTCAAAGAGTATTACTAAACATAGTTTAGCTCAATTCAGTTTTTTTTTAAATTTTTTACTTAAGCTACTGTAGCTACTTTATATTACTGATTACTGTACATTGTTATAATAAAAGCTGGTAGTTCAGTAATGCTACATCAAGGTGGTTCTTTTACACAATGATTATGGACCGAATAACATGAAACCTTGAGAAATTATTAAGTTACAATACACTACTTCTTAAAATTTTAGAGTAGACTGACAAATACAACGCAAAAAAATGATAAATAACAAGTAAATTCTAAACATGTACTCTTATGGCAACTAAGCATTTTTTTACTGAAAGTTATAGCCTAGTTATTTATTTACTGAACATAATTAAGTAAAAAACTGACTTAACAAAGCTTACGCAATACTAAACATACTACTATCTCGAAAAATACGTGTTTACAAGCTTAATCAAAAGATATTAAAATAAACATGGGCTTACATTTTCATTTCCTATGTTGAAAGCATGAGTAAGCATCAACTGCTGGTATTTTGAGGTTAATCGCAAATTTTACATAATCATTTCTACGAACTTTTGTATCGGATATAATGATCTAAAATTTTCAATCAGTACATGGCTTGACTCAATAAACAAAATTTACAAATAATCGTTTGAAATTTAAGCAGTACTAGTAACAAATATCAACTTGATAGCGACTATTTTACTCGTGGGTAAGGGTGCGACACCTTTTACCCATGAGTTATAAAAGAAGAACCACCTTAAGGTGGCTCCTAACTATAAATCCCACAAGAAGAGTAAGCATACTGCAACACAGCTTTTTATTGGCTGTGGAGGTTCTTGACTAAAAATGGATAGGTACCTTTAGTCCCTTTATAAAAAGTTTAGTCACATCTACACCGTTGAGCTGTATCATACAATCGAGATCATTGAAAATCCCCTACTGCAATATTTGATCGTAAGAAATACGACACTAACGTTATATTTGTTGCTTACTAACACAAGAATTTTTCGTGTCACCTTTAATGGTCTTAAATTTCGTGCCAAGTATATAGGTTTTAAGATATCAGTACAAGTATTTAGTGACGGTGGTACGGTTTTTTCCCTTACCAACTGTGGCTATGAAAAATAGATGTATCCAGTAGGTGTTTACGTTTTACATAACATACTG
The DNA here is from genome assembly GCF_036245765.1 of Copidosoma floridanum. Lineage (NCBI taxonomy): Eukaryota > Metazoa > Arthropoda > Insecta > Hymenoptera > Encyrtidae > Copidosoma > Copidosoma floridanum. Next base: position 6,068,001 of record NW_028321917.1, on the reverse strand, counting down.
GAGCGTAGGTTTTAGACAGACGTGGTACGGGAAAAAACCGTACCAAGCTATGAAAAACTCATAACTAAGTATAGTAGAGGATTTTCAATGAACTCGGTCTTTCCGTGAAGCTTCGATTTTATGTCAACGCCACCTAGTGGATCCTACTGAACTAAAGTGAAAAGCTGGCGTATTTTTGCAAAACTTTGAGCTCATTTATTGCTATTGCTATTGAATTTTTTAAGATAAAAACCATACTGAAACCATCTAGGAAGTGTCAAGAATCGGTGTGCAAAATTTCAGCAAAATCGGTTCAGAAGTTTTTGCGGTTAGCGATTACAACGGTTTTAGCGACTTTGCTTTATATATTAGTAAGATAAGATTAAAAATATTACCCTAAACCTTGAAAAAAAAGCCAAAGTCTTACCTCTACTTAAAAAAAAAGAAACCACCTAGCAGTGTGACAAGCTATTACCCCATTAGCTTGACTCCTGCCATTAGCAAAGTTTTTGAAGCGATATTAAACTCTACTCTCAAGTCTTACGCTTCATCCCTCAATATGATACCCAACAATCAATTCGGGTTCGGCATCGTCTATCTACAACTCATGCCATACATAACGTCACAGCTTAAATTAACTCGCATCTAGACAAAGGTGAGACTGTATAGGTGCTTGCCTCGTGGATCTCGAGAGAGCTTTCGACTCCGTGTAGATTAATGGCTTACTCTACTCTTTGTTTCAACTCAAGTTCCCAATCAATTTTGTGCAGCTCATCTGGAGCATGACACGTGACAGAGAGTTCTTAACATGAAATGGCAATATATTGCCGTCCTTTACTCTTAAAATTAAAGAGGGGATGATGCAAGGAATGGTAAATTCACCAGAGATTTCCAATATATTTACAAAAGCGCTACCGATGCCTTATCATCTCAACGCGAACAACAATTCCTACTCGGCTTGCTTCGCAGACGACCTCATCATCTTGGTAGCAGATAAGCACCCCTCAATCTAACTCATCTCTGTCAAAGCTCTCACCACTGTTCCCCTGTAAATATCTCCCTCCCCCCATCATTAGGTCATGTCTCTGTATAGTTCTTTTAAAATAGCTTTAAAATACACTTCCCGTGTATTTCCTGGTATAAGAACATAAGGAAGGTTGGTAACAGAGACCCATCAGCCAGAAAGTGTAAGAAAAAAGCGTGCACTTTTAGATGTGAGGGGGGGGGAGGCACAGAGTAGCAGTGGAAACACAGAGCAAGAGAGGGAGATAGTTATACATCGATGAAAAAAGGAAAATAAAATTAGTGACATTAATACTATGGAAAACGAAAATTATTTGACATAGTACTGTTGTCACTGTTTTTATTTTTCTTTAACATACAATAGATCCGACCGTGCAGCTCTAATAATAGATATTGATGTACTTAAGTTTTAAACAAAAGAGACAACGGAAAAGTGAGCAAAATCGTCTCGTTTACAAATTGAAAAAGTTGCGTTTGGAAGCACTAGAGCAGCTTAGTTGTCTACTGCTAGAAGGATTTAGGTCACGTGTAATTTGATTACATGTGACAGAGTGGTGCCTATTCTTGAATGTATTATAGTTCATATTCACATTTCTCTCTTATCGCACACGCATTTCACAAGAATATTGGTCAAATCACAATCAAGTACTTATTGATCCATATCCTAAGTTGAAAAAAAAAATAATGGATCCGGGAACCATGAAAGAAGCGAAGCTTTAAAAAGGTTTATAAAGAAACTATTTTATTTAATTATATAATTTTTGTCAATTTCTCATTATTTTATTTAAAAAATACGACGTTTATTAATGCTCATTCATTATTTTATATTTATAAAAATTTATCACGCGTATACTTTTGCCGTCTTGTTTAAGATACTTTCAGATTTTTGCGCTGTTTAGGAACGTCACGTTCACACATATTCCCGATCGGAAATTTCAACTAGGCTACCTACCTGAAAAATGTATGACAAAATTTCATGTGTATTTACTTCGGAAAATCTATACGGCATTTCATGTGATTTTACATATGGCCTGAAAAAAGGAGTTTTCAATTAGTGATGCCATATGGAAAATACGTTGAATCACAAATTGAAAAAAAATTGTCATTTAGAAATGACTGCAGAATAGTCTAATCTACCATACTTTTAAGCTTTAAGTAGTTTTATTATAATTTGCATAAACAGAGCAACGACATTAAGGACGTTGCCTAGTTAATTTGATTTTTTGTAGGTAAATACATTACAAATACGTTAAATAAAATGGATAAGCATAGCAGAATACTAATCTTATAAGTGATTTTTAAAGGGATTTTAATCATTTAAAATTGTTCAAGTTCAGTCTGTACAATATATTATAACATGGGTTAAAACTTTACACGATTACTCTTTGAATAGTTTTGTATTAGTCCTGTCAGTTTTGTTGACATCTATTATTACTATCATAGTTTTTAATGCTGATTCGACAGTCGTCCCATAAGAGCCTATGTTAAACACGATTTTTCATTGTGTTACTTCTCAATATTTGATAATATAACACATGCTAAAAAAATATGAGTGGATTTAGAATTGTCTAAATATTACTATTTTCAATTTTCATAAGATTCTGTTATTATTTTATATGAGTAAGTAGGCAACGTCCTTAACTAACAAAAAATGCATAAGTATATCGTGCTTTAAAAATGATAAAAGTCAATGAATATAATTTAAGTGTTTTTAAAGTAGATATTTTTTAAGACGATTAAAGTTCTATGTACACCCTACATGATAAATCATTTCATTTCTTTAACCGATAGCAGTTTTCTTAACATTTCGAAAAGTTCTGAAAATTCTATGGTAAGTTATTCCGTAAACTGTACCTATATAGGTACATATAATTACTACATACATATCTCCCTATATTATATAGTTGTATTGACGAAAGTGAGTCTCAGCCCCCCCGCTCCCCCTCAGCTCCCCCACTATTTACGTAGTTATTTGCTTGTTTTAACGTCATTTTTAATAAAATAATATTTGAGTGAGCTCCCCCCCGCTCCCCCCCGCTCCCCCTTGCTCCCCCTCCACCTCCCCCCAATAAAATACTTATTTATCTAATGTTTTACCATCATAAATGTTAAAAAATATACGCAATTTAGTACCTAAGTCATACCTCGTTTTAAGGGTTTTTTAAGTCACTGATCATAGGTCTCCCTCTGTCTATTCGCTTCCCCTTACTCACTGTGTGTCTCTAAAGTACTATTATTCGTTTAACTTGATTGAACTTTTACATTTCAAATCTCTTTCTGGTCCATGTCTACTTTATCTAAATATAAAATTCTTGATTACTTGAGGACTTTATTTACAAAAAAAAAGAATTCAGGAAAAGGTATAATTAAATAGACAAACACAATTAAGCTTTTAAAACAATAATTCATTCTGTTACCTTCATGTTGTGACATTTCATGTGTCGTTTTAACCCATCTGTTCTTTTAAACCCTTTCCACATTTTTTACATATTTGTTTTTCATGGGTTTTATAAATTTACATACGTCTGTTTTAATGTGACGATCTTCATAGTTACATATTTTTGAATTACTGAAAAATTTCTAGCTAAACAATATTTTTAACTTCTGATTTATTCTCGGATGCAATTTGAATAAAAATTCTTTTTGGATTCTTACATCTGAATAAAGCAACGTATAATTGTCCGTAAGAGAATAAAGGTTTTTTAATACACAATCCTAAAGAATCAAAACTCTGTTTTTCTCATTTTTTAATAAATATAGAACATGCTAATACAAAGGGAAACTGTTTTCTATATCAGACAAAAGGTAATGATAATAAGGTGCCAGTATTCAATGTTATTTCAGGAATATAAACTTTGCGTTTTTTTCTCCCATAATTATTTCTGCTTTTATTTTAAACTTAAATAATTTCGTTATTTTTAATCTTGTGCTTCTACAGAGACCGTCTGATATACTTAAAGTTCTTATTAACACTACTATAGCATTTATTTTTAATTTTTAATCATGTAATGGAAGACCCTCTCTAACATTATTTTAAAATACTATTGGAAAGTTAATATTTGCGTTAATTTAATTATGTTTAGTTAATCATATGTTTTATCAACTCCTTTGTAAGTCACGTATTCTGCTGTTGTGAACTAATTTTCAGCCTGCATTGATAAATACACGAGTAATGTCGTTATATTGTCTACTCAATCTGTTAGTGGGGGGTTGGCGCGCGGAGCGCGCAGGGGACGTTAGCCCCACTAGTATATATCGACGCCCCGGGCGAAGACTATGCCCTGCTTCGAAGCCTGGACGAAGACTATGCCCTTTTCTGGAGTCCGGACGAAAACTATGCCCTTTTGTCTGTTCCAGACGAAAACTATGCCCTTTTAGGATCCCAGACGAAGACTATGCCTTTTTCCGGAGTTCGGACGAAGACTATGCCCTTTTCTCGCGCTCGGACGAAAACTATGCCCTTTTTTCGTTCCGGATGAAAACTATACCCGTTTTTTCTAGTCCGTGTGAAGACTATTACATTTTTTCCGAGTCTGGACGAAGATATTGACTTTTTTTGGAGCCGGATAAAGTACAATTCATTTAAGCTCACCGTACATTTGTGTTTGTAATTAGATATATAGTCAAATATACTTATATAGTGGTTGCTGTTTACATTTACATAAATAATTGTAAATAATAATACAAACTCAGGAATTATTTTATAAGCATGATAATTTGCAATTAATGAATACGAAAGACTCTTTTATGTTTTATTTTCAAATTTAATTTTTTTCTACATTTTTGTTGATTATAATAAGTAACTAATGTAATTATTGTAACTTGAAGTTAAAAAATTAACAAAATTTGTACAAATCGTGATATAATAAAATATAATGTTCGTAAGAAAATTGAGAAAAAAGTAAACTTTTTTTTATTAATTAATGTTTGCAAGACATGCATATTTAGATTACAAAGTATTATTTAACACAAGAATAAATTAGCAAGTTTAAATTAATTACAGTAATTGTTATGTACAAATCACGGAATCTTTGAAAAAAAAAACTCAAAAACCCCTTTTTTTAAACACTTACCAAAACTCCAAATACTAAGGCCGTTAGACCTGCTAAGAATAATGATTACATGTTATTTTTTTAAAAAGGCGTCTGTAGATTCACGTACATGTAAATCTCAATGTGAAGATATAACTTATATCGATATAAATATATACACAATATCGAGAAATCTGAAAATGTTAAATCGTTTTTAGAAGCTTCGCATTCGTGAGCTTCTTCCAGCGTACTAGTAGCTAGTAGAGGGGTTAGTAAATAATATTGGGGTGTTTTTTAATTTAGTTTTCATCTGGACGCGAGAAAAAGATATATTCTGAGCGCAGACTCAGAAAAAAGGGCACAGTTTTCATCTGGACTAGAAAAAAGGGCATAGTTTTCGTCCAGGGCCAATTAGGGAATAGTCTTAGCCCGGGGCGTCGATATATATACACGTAGACAAACCAAAATTTTTAGGTAGAGCCGAGCTCGTCTCCTATAATATCACGCCACCATCTAATGCAATGCATTTGCCACACGAAGACCAATGTATACTAGCTAGCGGGATTATGTAGAAAATTTCCAAACGGGGTTTTTCGATATTTTTCCGGCTCGTATGTTATCTTGAAAATTTGTACATCACCTGTTTTATTTTCGAGCTTCTTGTCTAATTTCACTTATCAATTTTTACGCCACATGATGATGCTGAGAAAAAGAAAGAGAGCATGCGCTCGCTTGCAACCGCATACATAAAAAGCTTTGCTTCAGAAAAACTATCCAATTTTTTAAATAAAATTTTTTTCGATCCTCAAATGCAGTGCTTTGCCCTACGGCACACTTTCCGCTCACTTATTACTTTTCTTCCACGGGAGAAAAAAAATATTCTGGCCCTACTGGGCCTAAAGTTTGTTTTCACCCTAAGACGGAAAGTAATTGGCGAACGAAAAGTGTGCCCATGGACGCAAAGTTGCACTTACTGCCCTTGATACAAAAAATTTCGTTCTCACCTCGGGTAGAAACGTACAACGATCACGACCTTCAGGTGCCCAAGTTGTATTTTCTGCCTTAGGTAAGAAACATACTTTGGGTGTTTTTTTAAACATTTTGATGTCTAGTGCGCCCTCAGTAGGAAAAATAGGATTCACACCTGGTGCGCATCCAACCAGAGCAAGTACAAAGAATCTCTTGGGCTTTGCTTTATAGGTCCCTTGGGCCTGGTGCTTGCCCAGGCGAAATGCACCACCAGGTACGAAAACTACCGTTACAGTGGATGGTGGTTTTACTGTTGTGATTGTTGTAGCTGCTGTACCTACTGGTAGATCTATTGGGTTTATTTATATGACTGCTGATACTGCTGAGGCTGTTGACTCAGCTGTGTTGATGAATATAGTTTTTACTTCAGCTGTTGCAGATACATGGATTGTACGTTTAATTTGAATGCACAATTACTAAAATAATTTACCAGGATTATTTCTAATGCTGTTGTTTGAAAATATAATTAAAAAATAATTCATGACTAACTGTTATATTTTTACTAATCGCAAAAATTTATTATCTAAATGGTAAGAATTCAGTCTACGTATTTTAAAATAAAATCAAATACTTAATGACCACTCTTATCGTGTAATCATCTAATGGCAGGGTATAAAAGATTTTCTTCGGTGAATAACTTTTTTCTGAAATTTTTTATAGTTCAAACTTGCGTTCAATGTTTACGGTTAGCGTTCGTTTAACATTAGATAAAATCTTAGCTTAGTAATATTTACGACAGTATTAAAAGTTCATTTCGTATAGGATATTTTTGGTAAAATTTAAACACATTATATCACACAGTAATGAATTAAAGATAGAAGAAATTCTTCAAACCAACATTTACTTTTATTTTAATGTTTTATTCATCGACATAATTTTCTTGATAAAACTTTTTTCTTTAACATAATTTGTAAGGGTTTTTTTATTCCACAATACATCAACATATTTCGAACAGTAATAAATTCAAAGAACATCCTTATGTTTGGAGAGAAAACAATTGTATAAAATTGATGTTTGACTTTAATGCTATTTACTTTGTAGGAATTGTAAAGATAAAACAATTATGAAATCTCGTATTATCTAGTGTAATCATCAGCAAATAAATTATAGTACAAATCGCTGGCTCTAATTACAGTTACCGGGGATCCAGAGCTTGTCAGATGTGGCATCCATTTCAAAATGTCAAACTGTTGAGTTGCCGGGGGGTATATATCTAGCGATGGTTTTCGCTGCATTTGGGAGCAATTTATTGTCTGTTGGGGCATCTGTGATTGTTGCACCTGCTGATGGGGAATAAACGTTTGCTGATGTTGATGCGGAGGCAACGGCTCTTGCTGACCGTATGATGACAGCTCGTCTTGGAGCAATTTGTTGACATCGATAGGCATCGCTGTGGATAGCAGCATTTTACTCTTTTGAAGAAGGTTTGAGATATCAGGGCAGTTTTCGTAGTCCTTTTTGAACTTCATTCTACGATTTTGAAACCATATTTTCACCTGAATTTCCGTGAGTTTTAACTGCTCCGCCACTTGAACTCGATGGGACCGGCTCAAATACTTAGTTCTCTGAAATAACCGTTCCAGCATTATAATCTGTGGCGTTGTAAATACCGCCCTGCTTCTTCTCTTTACATATTGGCCTGAAAATATAGAAACACACATGTTGTACACGTACAAATATTTTGTTTATTGCAAAATAATTATGTGAGCTTGATGTTTACCTATCGTTTTCTGATCTTCAGAGTTTTGTTTCTCAGCAACGTCATTCAGTTGTTCCGGATATTGAACCTCCATTTTTCTCTGGACGATTAATGTATACTCTAATTTTAGTATATTATTCCAATTTGACAGAGGCACGTGGTTTCAACACAGTTTCTAACGATTTAAAGAACCACTGTAGGTAAGACATTTACGAATACAAAAATAGATTTTTTTTGGCTCTTCAAAAATACAAGTTAAAATCGAATGCTAACACTGAACTGAAATGTAACGCTCAAACACACGACTACAAATACCCCAGTTTTAGTTGCTACTGTAAAAGAGATTATAAGCCTATTATCTTTTATTTCTTAGTAAGAGCTTTATAAGCAATGATGTCACTGTTAAGCCGATCCTGTGAAATTGCGCTTACCTATGTAAAACTGACAATTACCGTATGACGATAACTGTGTAAGTAATTTAAGCCTTTTATATTTAGCATCGGACTGTATCGATACGCCGTTTTTTAGATCTATAGTATTTAAATTGCTGATTATTACATACCAAAATTTAAAATTACTAACGTATTCTAAAATACTTAGTACATAGCATATCACCGAGGGCTCAGAAAGGTGCACTGCAAATAACAAACTGTTATATGATCAAACGTGTAATGCATGCGTCATGCTGCTCCATTTTAATGCAGTCTAAGTGAGTAGTGTAAGTAAAATAGTAGATTTTGTTGTACTTGATGGCATGCGTCATCAAGGCCTTGCCCTGGTTGGAAGCAACATGTGCGAACCCTGTGTTTCTTATAGTAAGAGCTCAGTAAACGCCCAAAGTAGAAAAATATAATTTATTGAAGTTACTTCCGGTCCCCTTTACAACACATAACGCTACCCGCCACCATACCACACGTTTTGAATTTTATTTCTTTTTTTTTTAACGGATTCTGAAAAAAAAGATAGTTCCCAAATATTACTGAACCTCTGACCTACTGCATATTAGCTGAGGCCACTTACCACTCTGCAGCTCCGATATTTCATATTCGATTACTGCATGTTTTCTTGTACTTCAAAACTTGGTTTTAATGTAAATTTTTATTTATTGTTTATTGATTAAGATTGATTATAAATTACATTAATAAATAATTCATTTAATAAACTAATTTTTTTGGTTAATTGGTTTGTTCAAAAACTTAGAAATTACTATATCTTAGTGGAGCAGCTTTCCCATATTCAAATGAATATTTATTCACTTATAATTAATTTGTTAGTTTAACAATTAATAAATAATTGTTCATATAATTTTTTGATATTTTTTAAAATTAAAAAAAAAATTTTTGTACTGTACTTTACAATAATAGATTTTTATTGTTTTATTCTTTCACAATTTTTTCATTTGTGATTGAGTTGATTTTTGGACTTAAGAACGTTCTTTACATAGTTATGGGGGGAACAGTTCGGAAAAGTGAGAGGAGCGCAAACATATGCAGTAATGTTGGCAATTATTTTTCTCATGTGGATAATATACTAACATACATGCCATTGTCCATACTTGATCCCTTCTTTCTAAATTTATTTAAAAACCAACTTGTGGATCTATTTGAAAATTTAATAGGTTTATCTAAAAGTAATCTTTTATACTACAAAAATTTGGAGATTGCATATTTAAATCATCTGTAATTATTTAACTATGATTAATATTCTAAAAAAATCACTTGAAAAATGATCTTATGTTAACCATTTACGGAACTTCTACATTATTAGCTCTCGAAACTTTTTTCGAAAGTTCTTGCATGAAATATGCTCTACCAGGAGAAATTTAGAAACGTTGCTTATTAAATTGTCCATAACTAAGCCGAGTTTCAGATAAGGTAATCGTAAACGATATAATGACGATGACGAGCAGTTCTAAAAATGCCGTTTGATATGGACTTAAGCGGTCATTAGACGAGCCGTTGTGAGGAGCGTCATTACATTTTTTTTCCAATTATAAGATTAGACAGTTCCTTTGTTTCAAATAACAAAGAACTTTTAAGGTGGTTCATGCGAAAATTAAAATCTCGGCTATCAAAGTTAAATTTGGAGAGGTTCTTTACGAACCTTTTATTTACCTCATTGCAAAATTTAAGATAGGCTTATAGCATAAAATCACGAGAACAAAACGTTTTAAAATCGTTGTTGAGCACTGGGTGAACACGAGCTCTTGTGGACGTATACAATTTTGTCACCGTATGTCATGCGATTACTTTTTGTAGAACTGGGCCAGGATGATCAAAAACTAGAGTTATAGCTAGAAGTCATCTCATTTGTAATGGTTCGTTGAAAATTTTACCTAATTGAACAAAATTGAAAGATATTGATTGAAACGCAATCATGAATTGCCATTTACTATGTTAAAAGCATAGGTAAGAGTCGACTGCTAATTTTTTGAGGTTAATCAAAATTACATCAAATAGTTTTTAGAAACCTTAAGGTGGTTATTCACGATGGTGCCGTATCAAAGCGACACGGGACCCTGTGGTTTTCTAATTTTCGATTAGCGTATTATTTGCAACATAAAATATGTTGTACTGGCACTTGACTATAATATCATTGCATTAACATACAAATAAACAAGCTAATAAAGTCAGAGTAAGAGTTATAAAAAAATTTTTTTTTGACGCAAGGTTTTGAAAATGGCATGTACGCTCCTACTCAAGCAGACGTTGCCGCAGTTTACACGTCAGACATTTCGTTTACAATTAAATATCGTATACTATTTCCCTGATTAGCCCAAACTTTTGTTATATTATTAGAAAGCTGAAAAGTTCTTCTTTCACTACGAACTTTTTGCTATTACAATCTTAATTCTACTTTACGAGATATTACATGATATCGTAGTATGGAAAAGTAACCTTCATGAGAATACATGTTAAAAGTGCATTTTTTGACTGACTTGTTTTTAAAAATTTGCCTGATAAAGGGACTTGAAATTTTAAAAGAAGATGCCTTATAACTTTACAAACAATCCCTCCAAATTTCCCTGTAAGTTTAAGTAAATGGGTTAGGTGAAGAACCACCTTAATATTGGATATTGTGATCTATAATGTGACATGGATGCTTTTTTCATTTAATGGAAATTTAATAACATATTTATGAACATTGACAGCTTCAATAGAAATTATCTTTTCAGTTTCATATTTGACTTGGGAGTCGTGCATTAACGACCTTAAACCCAAAACACAATTATTCAATGTAAAAAAGAAAAAAAAAAAATTGTTAGCTTAGCAAAACTGTTTTCTGTTCAAAATACATTCTTGCCCTTGAAAACTCTTATTTAAGACGTCATTAACGGTTTGATGTGCAAAGAAAATTAACAAAATTCGCAGCGTTATAGGCTTAAACGAGATATAGATAAACGGTGAAGTAAAAAAAAGTCTTGTTTAACCAATTACTGTATGTGATCAATCAAACTTACGTAATATTTTAAGTAATATGACTACGAGCATTGGTCATATTAATAATTAAATATTGATAAACATTACTTAAAGCTTAGATTTGGAGGATTGAATTGTTTACTGAAAACTGTTATCATAAGAAATTGGAGATTTTTACTTTGAGTTTCTAGAAGAGTTTTTTTCTTATTGACTTGAATAGCTTCCTTCACGATATGTTGAACTCACGGGCGTTTGGCCAAGAGATAAGGCTAGAGAGAGAAAACGAAAAAAAGAGAGAGTAGCCTAGACTGTGTGAGAGAGAGGATGAGGTCGTGTGCGGGTAGATGAGACGAGGTGTAAGATAGACAACGACCCGATCAGAGACCGAAGTGGGGTGCTGATGGGATCCACACAAGGCTGCCAAATTAACCACATGTGGTCCTATAAAATGGCATCGTCACGGGGCGTAGACGTGGTCCTCTCTAGTGTGAGCTGTATAAATTTGGCCCCCAGAGTTTATAAATACCAAAATAACTTACACCATTAGATTGCGCGTAAAAAATACAACAAATTAGCGAACTCAACTTTTTTGCGCGTTGCATTATTTTATAATTATAAATAACAATTACTTGGGGGCTGCCCCCAAATTTCAATTGTATGATTTGCTTGAGTAGTAAGTCCTACAAAAATAAGTAAAGACTTAGAAGATAGCGCGTACATTGCGCCTGTTGCCCCCGAAATAGTTTTTTATAATTAATAGATAAATTATGGCAAAAATTGTAATAAAACATTTTATTGTAAATTTTTTGCCCTCGCGCATGCGCAGACGATCTCCAACAAGTCTTGCGCTATTTCAGGTAATTCTTCCGGGCCCCCTAACATTGCCTCACCGTACATATATATTTTTACTTGCTCCATTTTTCGTGTAAATATAGGCAAATTTAACATTCCACGTACACGTTTTTAAACCACTTTATTCAATTTAATCATTATTTAATCGAGTGTAGAAACTAAAACAGAAAGAAAGAACTCGTGCCCATGATACTAGACGTCAGTCAATATAAGATTACTGTACACTATTACCTGGTATTCCAGTGTATTTTTGTGTGTGATATATAAAAAGGGATTTGCATAGGAATGTAACCTACACTTGCACGTTTAATTCATGTCAGTGCATTGTATTTATCAATTGTATCAGAAGTGTGATCATAAACAGTAACATCCCTTCTTTAAGTAACTATCAATCGCATGAATCACGTACTAAATCATGTATCTTTAATAGTTTTATCATCTTTCTCTCTTGGATTTGCAGAGTGGTCTTAATTGTTCTTTAAGACACTTATGCAACAGGCTTACTAGATCCAGAGTAATTTTCATCATTGTGTGCAATAAATGATGTAGGAGATGAAATTGAGATGGAAAACGAGGAGGAAAAGAAGAAAGTCCACATGGATTTGTCACTCATTATCTCCTCTGCTACAAGTCATCTGATGAAGAATTAAGTATACGGGGGGAGGATGGAACTAGTTGAACTTACATGCATCGATGAACTTGGTCAGTTTATAGTTTCAACCACTCTTATTATAAGCAGGTAAATTAACATCAACCAAAGCAGCTATTCTTGATGTAAGTTCTGTTATATATAAATTTCGTTAAGTATTCTAACTTACTTCCATATCACTGTAATTATAGGGGTTTCACTACCATAAGCTCCTGTTGGCCATTATTTCTCCAGCGATGCAAAATTCGTCAAGAAAGAATTTATTTTTTTCGCTGCAAAGATACTGATCGGGGACGAAGAGCAGTTTTTCTTTCTGAATTCTAATATTCTACATACTTTTAATTTTGATTTGGTAAGTAGTGGTTTTTTGTATACATGAGATACACTTATTATCTTAGTATAGTGTTTATTGGTCTTTAATACTTTTTTAAGATACTTCTGCAACAGGCTTCCTCGATCCAGAGTAATTTTCATTATTGTGTGCAATAAATGATGAAGGAGATGAAATTGAGATGGAAAACGAGGAGGAAAAGAAGAAAGTCCACATGGATTTGTCACTCATTCTCTCCTCTGCTACAAGTCATCTGATGAAGAATTAAGTATACGGGGGGAGGATGGAACTAGTTGAACTTACATGCATCGATGAACTTGGTCAGTTTATAGTTTCAACCACTCTTATTATAAGCAGGTAAATTAACATCAACTAAAGCAGCTATTCTTGATGTAAGTACTGTTATATATAAATTTCGTTAAGTATTCTAACTTATTTCCATATCACTGTAATTATAGGGGTTTTACTACCATAAGCTTCTGTTGGCCATTATTTCTCCAGCGATGCAAAATTCATCAAGAAAGAATTTATTTTTTTCGCTGCAAAGAGACTGATCGGGGACAAAGAGCAGTTTTTCTTTCTGAATCCTAATGTTCTACATACTATTAACTTTGATTTGGTAAGTAGTGCGTTTTTTTGTATAAGATGTATAAAAATTAATTAACTTTTGTGCAGAGAGTTTGTATAAAATTTTGTAATTCCATTAAAAGGTATTTTACAAGTTTTATTACTAAGTATTTTACAAAATGAATTTATTATTACATCATATGCCAAAAAATAATTTAAATTTTTTTTATGGTTCTTTTTCAACGATCTATCGAAAGTTTCGTGTATATTTCTTAGTTAAATTTTTTTCTTTATATAAGTAAAATTATAATAGTTTTTAACTTCTTACAATTGGTAATACAGTTTTTTGTTGATAAATTTGTGCATAACTTTGCCAATATGGTTATGAATAGTTTTAATTTACCTTTACTGATATTGAAATTTGAATTTCGCGGGTTTTAAGTCACCTGTAAAAGGCACACTTTTAAAAACTTGCCAAAGCGTGTTGTTACATGTATTGATGTATTTTTATACATTTATTCCTACGTTTATTCGCGAATTATCAGTAAAAACAAATAACGCGTTTCTAAAAAAATAGGCTTTCGTAAGTAACAAACGTATTGTGAACATTTTTCTATCGTATTACTCTTATTTGTATTTAACGTGGTACTTGTATATTTCAGATAATCTAATTATTATTAGTGGGAGCCGCCATACATTGGGTTAAATTGTGAAAAATTCTGCACCACTGTAGTTTGCTGAGCAAGGAAATCTAAACCCTGGAAAAAGTCCTTTTAAAACTTCGAATGATATCATCAAGTGAAGAAAACATTTACATCTGCAAATCTTGGAAATTAGCTTTAGCGGCACACTATGAAGTGCATTGCGTAAAAATTTATGTTTGTGTGGTATTTATATGTTAGAAAGGAATAGATATGATTGATGTTTTGACATAATACTGTTCTTTTGATTTGCTAATGAAAGTAAATTTTTTAAAGTCTCAAAATAGTTTGAAAATGACAGTCGAGTTACAAAAAATAACTTTTGAAATTAGCATTGATGGTGACGAGTGGAATTGTATAAAGCCTACCATAAAGTATGATAAAGATAGAATTGATCAAAGACTCAATAACGATTGGCCACGAATGATAAACACAAAAATTTGGCAGGTTAATCATTTACCGTGTGCTTTTGTTTTCAAACGGCAAAAATTTTATAAAAGCCCAGATTTTCCGTATTTTCGGCTATTTGGTAGTTGCACTGACAAAATCTGTAAACAAGAAATCGTTGGCATATGTGATAGCCTACAAGAAAATGGAGTTGTTATATCATTTCAATGTGTAGATATAACTAATATAAAACACTCAAAAAAATTAGCCTTGAAAGGACAAACAAGAACTGAAGCAAAAAATGAACTCTTGTGTGTTAAACCCCTTGAATATAGGCAAAAGTTAGCAAATAAGTTATTAAATGATTCTGGAGGAAATTGCCCCCTTATTGCTTCAGCTCCAGTTTATTTTGTAGTTAGGCAGGAAGGAAAAGATAGTCTTTATGATACCTCCAAGTATCCTGGGGGAGCTATCATGTCGATATTGTCAATGATGAGCGACATACCAAGTATTAGGGAATTCTCATCTTTTCCATATTATATTTATTATTTTACCGACAATCAAATTAATTTATGGAAAGAGCTTTTTGCATTTAATGTTGTTCTCTCGATTGATGCTACCGGAAGCTTAGTGCGGGCTCCTGTAATATATAAAGATAACATAAGTTCATATGTATTTTTTTATAATATTGTGTGCAGTTTCAATAATCAAGTTTTTACGTTAAGCCAGTGCCTATCAAGTTGTCACGATACTCAATCAATATTTTTTTGGTTACGCTCTTGGTTGGATCGTGGGGCACTAACTCCTAAAGAAATAGTAATTGATTGTTCTGATGCCCTTCTTAATGCTACGTGTTTGGTATTTAATAATATGTATTATATTTCTTACTTGGACCAGTGTTATGAGTACTTGACAGGCGTAAAAAAAAAATTACCAAATTGCTTAATTAAAAGAGATAGGGCTCATCTGATCAAAAATATCTGTCAACTTGATTGTTTTAAAAATGAAAATTGGACGAAAAAAGATTTTTTTGTACGGATTGTTGGATATTGCTTACAAATTGATAATTTGCAATTATTAAATGATCTAATTTCAGCCATTTTCTATTGTTTGTAAAAGCCAATATATTGACACTGAAAGTGAATGTTATAAAAGGAAAGATTGGCTAATGACAAAAATTTCTACATTTGATTATTAAAGAAAAAGAAACCGATGTAGAAGAAACTGATACAGATTATAGTTATATGCAATTAAGGGAAAGTATCACCACCGAGACGAAAAAATCGAGTAAAATTAAAAAATATATTTTGGACATCTACAATAATTGTTTGAAAATTGTATGTGGACAAACTGGAGATTTTGAAGTTCCTAATAATTACTACTTACCAAATTTATCACCGTACATGATTAAATTATTTTCTCAATCTCCATCGTGGACAAATGTCATGAACAAACCGATGGGCTCAAAAAATACTGTTTCAACATCAGCTTCATCTAAGTGTTATTATAAAATAATGAAATCAGATTATCAAATGAATAGTCCAGTCTCTGTCAAAAGATTCTTGTTGCACCACTTAGATCTAATTAATGGAAGTACAAAAATTGGTAGGACTTTGATTAAAGAAGCTCTTACTGAAATACCTCAAAAAACTGTTACAACTTTAAATAATAATTGCCATCAAAATAAATCACAAAAAAAATATAAACAAATTCAAAAATTAATTATTGAGAGTTTAAATGTCAAAAGCGATCAAAAGTATACTGTTGCCTATTATGATTGTAATTCTATTCTGAAAAATCTTTTTAGTATGCGAATGCAAAAAAGCAAACATGTTTTATGGTCCGAAGATTTTCAAACTTTAAAAAGTAATATGGAAGTTACAGGAAGTGTTATCGATTCTTATTTTATTTCTAAAATTTTATGTGATTGGAAAAACATTTCGGTCGTTCCCACTGATCAAACAAACTACATACTTGGCTACTCTTATAATTCGATAAAAAATGATAAATGGTTAATGTACAATTTAAATCATGAATTTACCAACACGGTAGTCTTCCCTTACTATAAAAATAGTCATTGGTGTGCAATAATAATCAATGTAGAACAACAAACAAAAATGCATATTGATCCTATGGACGTAAGTGATAAAACTGGGGACATGGCTATAATAAGATTTTTCAAGTATTTAGACCAATGTAAAATTCGAAAAAAACATAATCTCTGCGACATCACTTGGCGTAGAATATATGCTTCAACTGATAGACCCATTCAACAAGGTGGGTTGGACTGTGCAATTTTTATATGTTTTTTAACTGATAAAATTGTCAAAAATCAGTCTTTGTTTTGTCCTGACTTTGACTCAAAAAAATATCGCTTGGAAATTATAAACATAGTCATTAAGAATTCACTTAATATTGAAAATATTTGTTTGTATTGTGAAAACACAAAAACAGAAAAAACAAATATAAAGGTTTGTTTAATGTGTCATAGATTTTCCCATATTCAATGTGTTTTACGTAGTAACGATTTCTCTTTTCTTCAAAATAATATTTGTTTATTGTGTTGTGAATGCCAGTAGACCTATGTAATGTATGTATATTTTATTTATAATCTGTAAATTCGAGAAATGACTAACAATAGAAACGATAATTCTTACTTATACTATTTAATTTAACATATTAGTGTATACGTTGTGTAATAAACCCAATATACATGGAAAGTTAAAAAATACTTTATATTTTAGTAATTTTTTTTCAGACTAATTAAGATATGCATATCAATCTTATGAATTATTAAAAATAATTGTTCATTCTTTATCGTAATAGTAAGATTTTTTATACTATTTAATGCACTATATAAAATTTAATACTAAAGTTTTTCAAAATAATGTAAAAAAAATCTTAATTCAAAGTTTTTTTTATTGAATAGTGCTGAAATTTCAAAGGCTAATTGGAATGACATTTCAAATGTGATTTTATTTTATTTTGCAGTAAGATTTTATTGACATTAATAATTGTTGTCGAATGATGCAAAGTTTAATTATTCAAATATCGATTTTTTATATTTAAAGGTATTCGTCTAGTTAGAGGCTTATATACTAACAACACATTGATAAAAAGTTTTGATGAGAACAAAGTAAGTGCTTGGGTTTAGGAACAGCTTTTACCGAAAATTCATACAGCTTTTAAATTTTTCAGTTTTCAATTTTAATATAAAATATGGTACATACATAAACATTTGGAATAATTTTAACATTTTTGGGCTTTCGTTTTATACTTTGTTTTTCAGTCCATACATCCCTAACACTTCTACAATAAGCTGTGTACGATCGTTTACTAAGTTCAATATTCCCATCGTGAGCTGTGAGACCAGTGAGCAAATACTTACTTTTGTATACAAATAATTTTTTTGGAATCAAGCTTAGTAAAATTATCTGGTCTACATGTTCCAAATCTAAAGCTAGGTAGATACCTGTTTGGTATGTATTTATAATAGAATTTTTACATATATCGCGTGCACTGCTTTTGGGAAACTTCCTTAAATTTTTTTCAATTTCCAGAAAATTTACTTTTTTATCTTTAAATATTTCGATAACTTGGTATACTTCGTTGTTAATACCATTACAAATTGTACAGTCACTAATTTTTTTAATCAAGTAATGTTCGTTCATTAACTTAGTCAACAGTTCTCCACACTTGATTTGACAAAAAATTCTGTCCATTATTACTTTTAAATAATAAAAAGAATAAATTGCTCTTTGTTAATACAGATAATTAATGTTTTGAGAAGTGCATTCAGAGATAAATTTAAAGAAACAAAAACTACAAGTACATGATTTTAACGTATTTTCACTATCTACAAAATTTTGGAAATCTTTGAATTGATTATACGAAAAAATAACAACTTCCGCCAAACTATCAAATGCCGAGGTATCATCAAGATAATAGTCTTTAGAATTGATTTTTTTTGGTCCTTGTGCTTTTCCGTTTCTGATAAAAAAATTGTTAGGTAAACGTTTTCAGTTTGTTTTTTTCTTGATTGCTTGCTGATGTTGATGAATGATAAAAGGACAAGAAGTGACATACATCCCTTGAGGTTTGGTCTCAGAATCATTTTCAATATTTAAACAGTAACTATGGTCACTAAGATGTTCGCTCTCGTTCACTTTAGAGTCAGGACACAAATTACTACTATCACTATTGAGAAAGTTATAACTGCTACCTATTTCTTCGCAATTTGAAATATTTCTCTGGGCTGAAACTACATTTATAGAAATTCCGTTTATTTGAAAACAAAACTCATCAAATAAAAATAATAATAAATGTGTTACCATAATTCCTTTTTTCAACGGATACTTCTTTCTTAGTGAGATACTTACACACAGCATGATCTGAATTTTCTACATTAGTGTTTGATTCTTGCTCGATAAATAAATTATTGGAAAATAATGATTCCTCATCAGAAACATAGGGCACAGACACAATGTTCGAAGATTTCTGGATCATTACAGTATCTAAAAAAACGAATGTATTTACACAAACCGCGTTTTTTTAACATATGTAAAATCATCGAATCATGCTTCTTTTACTTTTGTTATAAATATTTACCTTCTTCAAATGTATCATTCTTATTATCTTCCATATTTTTTGCTACATCCTTATCTTTATTTCTCCCCTCCCAGTTTTCTTCGTAATTAAAGACTGTACTATGCATGAAGTTCTTTTTTACATTAATTCGTTTTGTAGAGTGCTTTGTTTCATAAATTAACTTTCTTCCCTCTTCTGCTACAACTTTGTTTTCTCTTATGTGTTCTTTAATAAATTCTGATATCAGCATAGGTTCTTTGATCTCTCTCGAAAAAAAAGAAGTGTTATTAATAAAAGGAATGCAAAACTTGTCGGTTACGTGTAGTATATATGTCCATGATAAAAAATAACTAAGTATGTACTTGAGCATATCTTGATATAATTTTGGCTTGTAAAAAGCATTTGGTTCCATATTACAACGATTAATAAAAATTTTTAAATCTTCTGCTCTCTTTTCTAACGTTTGTATAAAGTTTAATGAAGTGCTGCTTTCAAAGTGCGAACTAAACTGCTTGCAATTACTTGACACTAATTTTTCTGTAAAATTTTGAGAGTAACCCTCATTTGATTTATACTTCGATTCAATTTCTTCCTTATTAATTTTCTGTAATAAACACGATTTAGAGATCCTCATCATATCACTTTCATAAGGGTTCAGGATAACAGTCAAAAAGTTAATGACACACGTTTCGAATTCTTGTATGTTTGTGAGAGTAGATAAAAGAATAACATTTTCGATTATAAACTTTTTTACACCATTTAAAGAATTAGAAAATGCTTCATGTTTGCTCATTGCCATTAACATAGAAATAACTTCAATCTTTATAATAATGTTTGGAAAGTCTCTTTCATGATCTCTTATACTTTTAAAACATTTTTCATTATATTTATTATATGTGCAGAAATTAAACACAAATGATATGCCATCAAGGAGTGGCAGAAAAAAGTCGCAAATTAAGTAAGATGGCAATAATGATATACCATGTTTAAGATACAATTGGCCTAATTTTATAAAATATCTGATATCTACTGCTTCAGTAATGCACTGCATAAAATTCATCAATAGATTATCAATTATCACTGATATGAGTATTAAAAATAACTCTGAACTTAGATATACATCTTTTATCTTGAAGTTTCTTAATATATTCCTATGCACTGAAACCAAAAGTGGTTTTTCAAATAATTCCAACGTATCTTGACACAGCTTTAATTGTTCTTGCGAAAAGTACATACAACTAAATTTATTTAAACACAAATTTTGAATAACGCCATAATATTCCACGCCATATACCATATCATGTAGATTATCAATCTCATTGAATTGATCATTTTCAGAATTAATATCAATGGCACTTTTGGCACTCTTTCCACTTTTGTTACTTTCTGCCTTCCCAAATTTAAAAAACAATATGCGTTCTTTTACACATTTTCGGTTTTGATGCATAAATATGTATAAACTGTGCTTTTGCATCCTTCCAACCAATTTTCTACAAGCTTCATCCCATACAAAATTTTTCTCTTTACATAAAATTCCATCTTCATTAAATATAGGTATGTCTTTTAGTGCATTAAAGATTTCTTCTGCTGATACTTTGGGCTGAAAAGGCATAGCTAGAAAAAGAATAACCGTGTGGAAATATTTTGTATGGTCAAGGCCAGAGGGTAAAATCAATCTTCGATGATTCATATTTAATTTCCAAGATTCGCAGATGAAAATGTTTTCTTCACTTAATGATTTCATTCGAAGTTTTAAAAGGACTTTTTCCAGGGTTTAGATTTCCTTGCTCAGCAAACTGCAGTGGTGCAGAATTTTTCACAATTAAACCCAATGTATGGCGGCTCCCACTAATAATAATTAGATTATCTGAAATATACAAGTACCACGTTAAATACGAATAAGAGTAATACCATAGAAAAATGTTCACAATACGTTTGTTACTTACGAAAGCCTATTTTTTTAGAAACGCGTTATTTGTTTTCACTAATAATTCGCGAATAAACGTAGGAAAAAATGTATAAAAATACATCAATACATGTAACAACACGCTTTGGCAAGTTTTTAAAAGTGTGCCTTTTCCAGGTGACTTAAAACCCGCGAAATCCAAATTTCAATATTAGTAAAGGTAAATCAAAACTAGTCATAACCATATTGGCAAAGTTGTGCACAAATTTATCAACAAAAAACTGTATTACCAACTGTAAGAAGTTGAAAACTATTATAATTTTACTTATATAAAGAAAAAAATTTAACTAAGAAATATACACGAAACTTTCAATAGATCGTTGTAAAAGAACGATAAAAAAAATTTAATTTATTTTTTGGCATATGATGTAATAATAAATTCATTTTGTAAAATAATTAGTAATGAAACTTGTAAAATATCTTTTAATGGAATTGAAAAATTTCATACAAACTCTCCGCACAAAAGTTAATTAATTTTCATACATCTTATACAAAAAAACGCACTACTTACCAAATCAAAGATAATAGTATGTAGAACATTAGGATTCAGAAAGAAAATCTGCTCTTTGTCCCCGATCAGTCTCTTTGCAGCGAAAAAAATAAATTCTTTCTTGATGAATTTTGCATCGCTGGAGAAATAATGGCCAACAGGAGCTTAGGGTAGTAAAACCCCTATAATTACAGTGTTATGAAAATAAGTTAGAATACTTATAAATAACTTTGTTGTACAAAATAAAATTTATATATAACAGTACTTACATCAAGAATAGCTGCTTTGGTTGATGTTAATTTACCTGCTTATAATAAGAGTGGTTGAAACTATAAACTGACCAAGTTCATCGATGCATGTAAGTTCAACTAGTTCCATCCTCATCCCCTATACATAATTCTTCATCAAATGACTTGTAGCAGAGGAGAGAATGAGTGACAAATCCATGTGGACATTCTGCTTTTCCTCCTCGTTTTCCATCTCAATTACATCTCCTTCATCATTTATTGCACACAATGATAAAAATTACTCTGGATCGAGTAAGCCTGTTGCAGAAGTATCTTAAAGAAGTATTAAAGACCAATAAACACCATACTAAGATAAATAGTGTTTCTCATGCATACAAAAACACACTACTTACCAAATCAAAGTTAATAGTATGTAGAACATTAGGATTCAGAAAGAAAAACTGCTTTTTGTCTCCAATCAGTCTCTTTGCAGCGAAAAAAATAAATTCTTTCTTGATGAATTTCGCATCGCTGGAGAAATAATGGCCAACAGGAGCTTCTGGTAGTAAAACCACTATAATTACAGTGATATGAAAATAAGTTAGAATACTTATAAATAACTTTGTTGTACAAAATAAAATTTATATATAACAGGACTTACATCAAGAATAGCTGCTTTAGTTGATGTTAATTTACCTGCTTATAATGAGAGTGGTTAAAACTATAAACTGACCAAGTTCATCGATGCATGTAAGTTCAACTAGTTCCATCCTCCCCCCGTATACTTAATTCTTCATCAGATGACTTGTAGCAATGGAGAGAATGAGTGACAAATCCATGTGGACTTTCTTCTTTTCCTCCTCGTTTTCCATCTCAATTTTATCTCCTTCATCATTTATTGCACACAATAATGAAAATTACTCTGGATCGAGTAAGCCTGTTGCAGAAGTATCTTAAAGAAGTATTAAAGACCAATAAACACCATACTAAGATAATAAGTGTATCTCATGTATACAAAAAACCACTACTTACCAAATCAAATTTAAAAGTATGTAGAATATTAGGATTCAGAAAGAAAAACTGCTCTTTGTCCCCGATCAGTATCTTTGCAGCGAAAAAAATAAATTCTTTCTTGACGAATTTTGCATCGCTGGAGAAATAATGGCCAACAGGAGCTTATGGTAGTGAAACCTCTATAATTACAGTGATATGGAAGTAAGTTAGAATACTTATAAATAACTTTGTTGTACAAAATGAAATTTATATATAACAGAACTTACATCAAGAATAGCTGCTTTGGTTGATGTTTATTTACCTGCTTATAATAAGAGTGGTTGAAACTATAAACTGACCAAGTTCATCGATGCATGTAAGTTCCACTAGTTTCATCCTCCCCCCGTATACTTAATTCTTCATCAGATAACTTGTAGCAGAGAAGAGAATGAGTGACAAATCCATGTGGACTTTCTTTTTTTCCTCCTCGTTTTCCATCTCAATTTCATCTCCTTCATCATTTATTGCACACAATGATGAAAATTACTCTGGATTTAGTAAGCCTGTTGCAGATGTGTCTTAAAGAACAATTAAGACCACTCTGCAAATTCAAGAGAAAAAGATGATAAAACTATTACAGATACATGATTTAGTACGTGATTTATGCGATTGATAGTTACTTGAAGCAGGGATGTTACTGTTTATAATCACACTTCTAATACAATTGATAAATACAATGCACTGACATGAATCAAACGTGCAAGTGTAGGTTACATTCCTATGCAAATCCCTTTTTATATATTACACACAAAATTACACTGGGATACCAGGTAATAGTGTACAGTAATCTTATATTGACTGACGTCTAGTATCATGGGCACGAGTTTTTTCTTTCTGTTTTAGTTTCTACACTCGATTAAATAATGATTAAATTGAATAAAGTGGTTTAAAAACGTGTACGTGGAATGTTAAATTTACCTATATTTACACAAAAAATGGAGCA
The DNA here is from genome assembly GCF_036245765.1 of Copidosoma floridanum. NCBI lineage: Eukaryota > Metazoa > Arthropoda > Insecta > Hymenoptera > Encyrtidae > Copidosoma > Copidosoma floridanum. The sequence goes on along the minus strand of NW_028321917.1, from coordinate 6,044,068 downwards.
AGTTAAAATATATATGTACGGTGAGGCAATGTTAGGGGGCCTGAAAGAATTACCTTAAATAGCGCAAGACTTGTTGGAGATCGTCTGCGCGTGTGCAAGGGCAAAAAATTTACAATAAAATGTTTTATTACAATTTTTGCAATAATTCATCTATTAATTATAAAAAACTATTTCGGGGACAACAGGCGCAATGCACGCGCTATCTTCTAAGCCTTTACTTATTCTTGTAGGACTTACTACTCAAACAAATCATACAATTGAAATTTGGGGGAAGCCCCCAAGTAATTGTTTTTTATAATTATAAAATAAGGCAACGCGCAAAAAAGTTGAGTTCGCTAATTTGTTGTATTTTTTACGCGCAATCTAATGGTGTAATTTATTTTGGTATTTATAAACTCTGGGGGCCAAATTTATACAGCTCACACTAGAGAGGACCACATCTACGCCCCGTGACGATGCCATTCTATAGGACCACATGTGGTTAATTTGGCAGCCTAGTGTGGATCTAATCAGCACCCCACTTAGGTTTCTGATCGGGTCGTTGTCTATCTTACACCTCGTCTCATCTACCCGCACACGACCTAATCCTCTCTCTCACACAGTCTAGGCTACTCTCTCTCTTTTTCGTTCCCTTTCTCTAGCCTTATCTGTTGGCCAAACGCCCGTGAGTTCAACTCATCGTGAACGAAGCTATTTAAGTCAATAAGAAAAAAACTCTTCTAGAAACTCAAAGTAAAAATCTCCGATTTCTTATGATAACAGTTTTCAGTAAACAATTCAATTCTACAAATCTAAGCTTTAAGAAATGTTTATCAATATTTAATTATTAATATGACCAATGCTCGTAGTCATATTACCTAAAATATTACGTAAGTTTAATTGATCACATACAGTAATTGGTTAAACAAGACTTTTTTTTACTTCACCGTTTATCTATATCTCGTTTAAGCCTATCACGCTGCAAATTTTGTTAATTTTCTTTGCACATCAAACCGTTAATGACGTCTTAAATAAAAGATTTCAAGGGCAAGAATGTATTTTAAACAGAAAACAGTTTTGATAAGCTAACAATTTTTTTTTTTTTTTTTTTACATTGAATAATTGTGTTTTGGGTTTAAGGTGGTTCATGCACGACTCCCAAGTCAAATGTGCAACTGAAGAGATAATTTCTATTGAAGCTGTCAATGTTTATAAATATGTTATTAAATATTCTTCATTAAATGAAAAAAGCATCCATGTCACATTATAGATCACAATATCCAATATTAAGGTGGTTCTTCACCTAACCCATTTACTTAAACTTACAGGGAAATTTGGAGGGATTGTTTTTAAAGTTATAAGGCATCTTCTTTTAAAATTTCAAGTCCCTTTATCAGGCAAATTTTTAAAAACAAGTCAGTCAAAAAATGCACTTTTAACATGTATTCTTATGAAGGTTACTTTTCCATACTACGATATCATGTAATATCTCGTAAAGTAGAATTAAGATCGTAATAGCAAAAAGTTTGTAGTGAAAGAAGAACTTTTCAGCTTTCTTATAATATAACAAAAGTTTATGCTAATCAGGGAAATAGTATACAATATTTAATCGTAAACGAAATGTCTGCCGTGTAAACTGCTTTTAATTTTCGCATGAACCACCTTAAAAGTTCTTTGTTATTTGAAACAAAGGAACTGTCTAATCTTATAATTGGAAAAAAAATGTAATGACGCTCCTCACAACGGCTCGTTTTATGACTGCTTAAGTCCATATCAAACGGCATTTTTTGAACTGCTCGTCATCGTCATTATATCGTTTACGATTACCTTATCTGAAACTCGGCTTAGTTATGGACAATTTAATAAGCAACGTTTCTAAATTTCTCCTGGTAGGGCATATTTCATGCAAGAACTTTCGAAAAAAGTTTCGAGAGCTAATAATGTAGAAGTCCCGTAAATGGTTAACATAAATTCATTTTTCAAGTGATTTTTTTAGAATATTAATTATAGTTAAATAATTACAGATGATTTAAATATGCAATCTCCAAATTTTTGTAGTATAAAAGATTACTTTTAGATAAACCTATTAAATTTTCAAATAGATCCACAAGTTGGTTTTTAAATAAATTTAGAAAGAAGGGATCAAGTATGGACAATGGCATGTATGTTAGTATATTATCCACATGAGAAAAATAATTGCCAACATTACTGCATATGTTTGCGCTCCTCTCTCTTTTCCGAACTGTTCCCCCCATAACTATGTAAAGAACGTCCTTAAGTCCAAAAATCAACTCAATCACAAATGAAAAAATTGTGAAAGAATAAAACAATAAAAATCTATTATTGTAAAGTACAGTACAAAAATTTTTTTTTTAATTTTAAAAAATATCAAAAAATTATATGAACAATTATTTATTAATTGTTAAACTAACAAATTAATTATAAGTAAATAAATATTAATTTGAATACGGAAAAGCTGCTCCACTAAGATATAGTAATTTCTAAGTTTTTGAACAAACCAATTAACCAAAAAAATTAGTTTATTAAATGAATTATTTATTAATGTAATTTATAATCAATCTAAATCAATAAACAATGAATAAAAATTTACATTAAAACCAAGTTTTAAAGTACAAGAAAACATGCAGTAATCGAATATGAAATATCGGAGCTGCAGAGTGGTAAGTGGCCTCAGCTAATATGCAGTAGGTCAGAGGTTCAGTAATATTTGGGAACTATCTTTTTTTTCAGAATCCGTTAAAAAAAAAAGAAATAAAATTCAAAACGTGTGGTATGGTGGCGGGTAGCGTTATGTGTTGTAAAGGGGACCGGAAGTAACTTCAATAAATTATATTTTTCTACTTTGGGCGTTTACTGAGCTCTCACTATAAGAAACACAGGGTTCGCACATGTTGCTTCCAACCAGGGCAAGGCCTTGATGACGCATGCCATCAAGTACAACAAAATCTACTATTTTACTTACACTACTCACTTAGACTGCATTAAAATGGAGCAGCATGACGCATGCATTACACGTTTGATCATATAACAGTTTGTTATTTGCAGTGCACCTTTCTGAGCCCTCGGTGATATGCTATGTACTAAGTATTTTAGAATACGTTAGTAATTTTAAATTTTGGTATGTAATAATCAGCAATTTAAATACTATAGATCTAAAAAACGGCGTATCGATACAGTCCGATGCTAAATATAAAAGGCTTAAATTACTTACACAGTTATCGTCATACGGTAATTGTCAGTTTTACATAGGTAAGCGCAATTTCACAGGATCGGCTTAACAGTGACATCATTGCTTATGAAGCTCTTACTAAGAAATAAAAGATAATAGGCTTATAATCTCTTTTACAGTAGCAACTAAAACTGGGGTATTTGTAGTCGTGTGTTTGAGCGTTACATTTCAGTTCAGTGTTAGCATTCGATTTTAACTCGTATTTTTGAAGAGCCAAAAAAAATCTATTTTTGTATTCGTAAATGTCTTACCTACAGTGGTTCTTTAAATCGTTAAAAACTGTGTTGAAACCACGTGCCTCTGTCAAATTGGAATAATATACTAAAATTAGAGTATACATTAATCGTCCAGAAAAAAATGGAGGTTCAATATCCGGAACAACTGAATGACGTTGCTGAGAAACAAAACTCTGAAGATCAGAAAACGATAGGTAAACATCAAGCTCACATAATTATTTTGCATTAAACAAAATATTTGTACGTGTACAACATGTGTGTTTCTATATTTTCAGGCCAATATGTAAAGAAAAGAAGCAGGGCGGTATTTACAACGCCACAGATTATAATGCTGGAACGGTTATTTCAGAGAACTAAGTATTTGAGCCGGTCCCATCGAGTTCAAGTGGCGGAGCAGTTAAAACTCACGGAAATTCAGGTGAAAATATGGTTTCAAAATCGGAGAATGAAGTTCAAAAAGGACTACGAAATCTGCCCTGATATCTCCAACCTTCTTCAAAAGAGTAAAATGCTGCTATCCACAGCGACGCCTTTCGATGTCAACAAATTGCTCCAAGACGAGCTGTCATCATACGGTCAGCAAGAGCCGTTGCCTCCGCATCAACATCAGCAAACGTTTATTCCCCATCAGCAGGTGCAACAATCACAGATGCCCCAACAGACAATAAATTGCTCCCAAATGCAGCAAAAACCATCGCTAGATATATACCCCCCGGCAACTCAACAGTTTGACATTTTGAAATGGATGCCACATCTGACAAGCTCTGGATCCCCGGTAACTGTAATTAGAGCCAGCGATTTGTACTACAATTTATTTGCTGATGATTACACTAGATAATACAAGATTTTATAATTGTTTTATCTTTACAATTCCTACAAAGTAAATAGCATTAAAGTCAAACATCAATTTTATACAATTGTTTTCTCTCCAAACATAAGGATGTTCTTTTAATTTATTACTGTTCAAAATATGTTGATGTATTGTGGAATAAAAAAACCCTTACAAATTATGTTAAAGAAAAAAGTTTTATCAAGAAAATTATGTCGATGAATAAAACATTAAAATAAAAGTAAATGTGGGTTTGAAGAATTTCTTCTATCTTAAATTCATTACTATGTGATATAATGTGTTTAAATTTTACCAAAAATATCCTATACGAAATGAACTTTTAATACTGTCCTAAATATTACTTAGCTAAGTTTTATCTAATGTTAAACGAACGCTAACCGTAAACATTGAACGCAAGTTTGAACTATAAAAAATTTCAGAAAAAAGTTATTCACCGAAGAAAATCTTTTATACCCTGCCATTAGATGATTACACGATAAGAGTGGTCATTAAATATTTGATTTTATTTCAAAATACGTAGACTGAATTCTTACCATTTAGATAATAAATTTTTGCGATTAGTAAAAATATAACAGTTAGTCATGAATTATTTTTTAATTATATTTTCAAACAACAGCATTAGAAATAATCCTGGTAAATTATTTTAGTAATTGTGCATTCAAATTAAACGTACAATCCATGTATCTGCAACAGCTGAAGTAAAAACTATATTCATCAACACAGCTGAGTCAACAGCCTCAGCAGTATCAGCAGTCATATAAATAAACCCAATAGATCTACCAGTAGGTACAGCAGCTACAACAATCACAACAGTAAAACCACCATCCACTGTAACGGTAGTTTTCGTACCTGGTGGTGCATTTCGCCTGGGCAAGCACCAGGCCCAAGGGACCTATGAAGCAAAGCCCAAGAGATTCTTTGTACTTGCTTTGGTTGGATGCGCACCAGGTGTGAATTCTATTTTTCCTACTGAGGGCGCACTAGACATCAAAATGTTTAAAAAAACACCCAAAGTATGTTTCTTACCTAAGGCAGAAAATACAACTTGGGCACCTAAAGGTCGTGATCGTTGTACGTTTCTACCCGAGGTGAGAACGAAATTTTTTGTATCAAGGGCAGTAAGTGCAACTTTGCGTCCATAGGCACACTTTTCGTTCGCCAATTACTTTCCGTCTTAGGGTGGAAACAAACTTTAGGCCCAGTAGGGCCAGAATATTTTTTTTCTCCCGTGGAAGAAAAGAAATTAGTGAGCGGAAAGTGTGCCGTAGGGCAAAGCACTGCACTCGAGGAACGAAAAAAATTTTATTTTAAAAATTGGATAGTTTTTTTGAAGCAAAGCTTCTTATGTATGCGGTTGCAAGCGAGCGCATGCTCTCTTTCTTTTTCCCAGCATCACCATGTGGCGTAAAAATTGATAAGTGAAATTAGACAAGAAGCTCGAAAATAAAACAGGTGATGTACAAACTTTCAAGATAACATACGAGCCGGAAAAATATCGAAAAACCCCGATTGGAAATTTTCTACATAAGCCCGCTAGCTAGTATACATTGGTCTTCGTGTGGCAAATGCACTGCATTAGATGGTGGCGTGATATTATAGGAGACGAGCTCGGCTCTACCTAAAAATTTTGGTTTGTCTACGTGTATATATATCGACGCCCCGGGCTAAGACTATTCCCTAATTGGCCCTGGACGAAAACTATGCCCTTTTTTCTAGTCCAGATGAAAACTGTGCCCTTTTTTCTGAGTCTGCGCTCAGAATATATCTTTTTCTCGCGTCCAGATGAAAACTAAATTAAAAAACACTCCAATATTATTTACTAACCCCTCTACTAGCTACTAGTACGCTGGAAGAAGCTCACGAATGCGAAGCTTCGCAAAACGATTTAACATTTTCAGATTTCTCGATATTGTGTATATATTTATATCGATATAAGTTATATCTTCACATCGAGATTTACATGAACGTGAATCTACAGACGCCTTTTAAAAAAAATAACATATAATCATTATTCTTAGCAGGTCTAACGGCCTTAGTATTTGGAGTTTTGGTAAGTGTTTAAAAAAAGGGGTTTTTGAGTTTTTTTTTTTAAAGATTCCGTGATTTGTACATAACAATAACTGTAATTAATTTAAACTTGCTAATTTATTCTTGTGTTAAAAATACTTTGTAATCTAAATATGCATGTCTTGCAAACATTAATTAATAAAAAAAAGTTTACTTTTTTCTCAATTTTCTTACGAACATTATATTTTATTATATCACGATTTGTACAAATTTTGTTAATTTTCTAACTTCAAGTTACAATAATTACATTAGTTACTTATTATAATCAACAAAAATGTAGAAAAAAATTAAATTTTAAAATAAAACATAAAAGAGTCTTTTATATTCATTAATTGCAAATTATCGTGCTTATAAAATAATTCCTGAGTTTGTATTATTATTTACAATTATTTATGTAAATGTAAACAGCAACCACTATATAAGTATATTTGACTATATATCTAATTACAAACACAAATGTACGGTGAGCTTAAATGAATTGTACTCTATCCGGCTCCAAAAAAAGTCAATATCTTCGTCCAGACTCGGAAAAAATGTAATAGTCTTCACACGGACTGGAAAAAACGGGTATAGTTTTCATCCGGAACGAAAAAAGGGCATAGTTTTCGTCCGAGCGCGAGAAAAGGGCATAGTCTTCGTCCGAACTCCGGAAAAGGGCATAGTCTTCGTCTGGGATCCTAAAAGGGCATAGTTTTCGTCTGGAACAGACAAAAGGGCATAGTTTTCGTCCGGACTCCAGAAAAGGGCATAGTCTTCGTCCAGGCTTCGAAGCAGGGCATAGTCTTCTCCCGGGGCGTCGATATATACTAGTGGGGCTAACGTCCCCTGCGCGCTCCGCGCGCCAACCCCCCACAAACAGATTGAGTAGACAATATAACGACATTACTCGTGTATTTATCAATGCAGGCTGAAAATTAGTTCACAACAGCAGAATACGTGACTCACAAAGGAGTTGATAAAACATATGATTAACTAAACATAATTAAATTAACGCAAATATTAACTTTCCAATAGTATTTTAAAATAATATTAGAGAGGGTCTTCCATTACATGAATTAAAATTAAAAATAAATGCTATAGTAGTGTTAATAAGAACTTTAAGTATATCAGACGGTCTCTGTAGAGGCACAAGATTAAAAATAACAAAATTATTTAAGTATAAAATAAAAGCAGAAATAATTATGGGAGAAAAAAACGCAAAGTTTATATTCCTAAAATAACATTGAATACTGGCACCTTATTATCATTACCTTTTGTCTGATATAGAAAACAGTTTCCCTTTGTATTAGCATGTTCTATATTTATTAAAAAATGAGAAAAACAGAGTTTTGATTCTTTAGGATTGTGTATTAAAAAACCTTTATTCTCTTACGGACAATCATACGTTGCTTTATTCAGATGTAAGAATCCAAAAAGAATTATTATTCAAATTGCATCCGAGAATAAATCAGAAGTTAAAAATATTGTTTAGCTAGAAATTTTTCAGTAATTCAAAAATATGTAACTATGAAGATCGTCACATTAAAACAGACGTATGTTAATTCATAAAACCCATGAAAAACAAATATGTAAAAAATGTGGAAAGGGTTTAAAAGAACAGATGAGTTAAAACGACACATGAAATGTCACAACATGAAGGTAACAGAATAAATTATTGTTTTAAAAGCTTAATTATGTTTGTCTATTTAATTATACCTTCTCCTGAACTCTTTTTTTTTCTAAATAAAGTCCTCAAGTAATCAAGAATTTTAAATTTAGGTAAAGTAGACATGGACCAGAAAGAGATTTGAAATGTAAAAGTTCAATCAAGTTAAACGAATAATAGTACTTCAGAGACACACAGTGAGTAAGGGGAAGCGAATAGACAGAGGGAGACCTATGATCAGTGACTTAAAAAACCCTAAAAACGAGGTATGACTTAGGTACTAAATTGCGTATATTTTTTAACATTTATGATGGTAAAACATTAGATAAATAAGTATTTTATTGGGGGGAGGTGGAGGGTGAGCAAGGGGGAGCTAAGGGGGAGCGGGAGGGAGCTCACTCAAATATTATTTTATTAAAAATGACGTTAAAACAAGCAAATAACTACGTAAATCGAGGGGGAGCTGAGGGGGAGCGGGGGGGCTGAGACTCACTTTCGTCAATACAACTATATAATATAGGGAGATATGTATGTAGTAATTATATATACCTATATAGGTGCAGTTTACAGAATAACTTACCATAGAATTTTCAGAACTTTTCGAAATGTAAAGAAAACTGCTATCGGTTAAAGAAATGAAATGATTTATCATGTAGGGTGTATATAGAACTTTAATCATCTTAAAAAATATCTACTTTAAAAACACTTAAATTATATTCATTGACTTTAGTCATTTTTAAAGCACGATATACTTATGCATTTTTTGTTAGTTAAGGACGTTGCCTACTTACTCATATAAAATAATAACAGAATCTTATGAAAATTGAAAATAGTAATATTTAGACGATTCTAAATCCACTCATATTTTTTTAGCATGTGTTATATTATCAAATATTGAGAAGTAACACAATGAAAAATCGTGTTTAACATAGGCTCTTATGGGACGACTGTCGAATCAGCATTAAAAACTATGATAGTAATAATAGATGTCAACAAAACTGACAGGACTAATACAAAACTATTAAAAGAGTAATCGTGTAAAGTTTTAACCCATGTTATAATATATTGTACAGACTGAACTTGAACAATTTTAAATGATTAAAATCCCTTTAAAAATCACTTATAAGATTAGTATTCTGCTATGCTTATCCATTTTATTTAACAAATTTGTAATGTATTTACCTACAAAAAATCAAATTAACTAGGCAACGTCCTTAAGGTCGTTGCTCTGTTTATGCAAATTATAATAAAACTACTTAAAGCTTAAAAGTATGGTAGATTAGACTATTCTGCAGTCATTTCTAAATGACAATTTTTTTTAATTTGTGATTCAACGTATTTTCCATATGGCATCACTAATTGAAAACTCCTTTTTTCAGGCCATATGTAAAATCACATGAAATGCCGTATAGATTTTCCGAAGTAAATACACATGAAATTTTGTCATACATTTTTCAGGTAGGTAGCCTAGTTGAAATTTCCGATCGGGAATATGTGTAAACGTGACGTTCCTAAACAGCGCAAAAATCTGAAAGTATCTTAAACAAGACGGCAAAAGTATACGCGTGATAAATTTTTATAAATATAAAATAATGAATGAGCATTAATAAACGTCGTATTTTTTAAATAAAATAATGGGAAATTGACAAAAATTACATAATTAAATAAAATAGTTTCTTTATGAACCTTTTTAAAGCTTCGCTTCTTTCATGGTTCCCGGATCCATTGTTTTTTTTTTCAACTTAGGATATGGATCAATAAGTACTTGATTGTGATTTGACCAATATTCTTGTGAAATGCGTGTGCGATAAGAGAGAAATGTGAATATGAACTATAATACATTCAAGAATAGGCACCACTCTGTCACATGTAATCAAATTACACGTGACCTAAATCCTTCTAGCAGTAGACAACTAAGCTGCTCTAGTGCTTCCAAACGCAACTTTTTCAATTTGTAAACGAGACGATTTCGCTCACTTTTCCGTTGTCTCTTTTGTTTAAAACTTAAGTACATCAATATCTATTATTAGAGCTGCACGGTCGGATCTATTGTATGTTAAAGAAAAATAAAAACAGTGACAACAGTACTATGTCAAATAATTTTCGTTTTCCATAGTATTAATGTCACTAATTTTATTTTCCTTTTTTCATCGATGTATAACTATCTCCCTCTCTTGCTCTGTGTTTCCACTGCTACTCTGTGCCTCCCCCCCCCCACATCTAAAAGTGCACGCTTTTTTCTTACACTTTCTGGCTGATGGGTCTCTGTTACCAACCTTCCTTATGTTCTTATACCAGGAAATACACGGGAAGTGTATTTTAAAGCTATTTTAAAAGAACTATACAGAGACATGACCTAATGATGGGGGGAGGGAGATCTTTACAGGGGAACAGTGGTGAGAGCTTTGACAGAGATGAGTTAGATTGAGGGGTGCTTATCTGCTACCAAGATGATGAGGTCGTCTGCGAAGCAAGCCGAGTAGGAATTGTTGTTCGCGTTGAGATGATAAGGCATCGGTAGCGCTTTTGTAAATATATTGGAAATCTCTGGTGAATTTACCATTCCTTGCATCATCCCCTCTTTAATTTTAAAAGTAAAGGACGGCAATATATTGCCATTTCATGTTAAGAACTCTCTGTCACGTGTCATGCTCCAGATGAGCTGCACAAAATTGATTGGGAACTTGAGTTGAAACAAAGAGTAGAGTAAGCCATTAATCTACACGGAGTCGAAAGCTCTCTCGAGATCCACGAGGCAAGCACCTATACAGTCTCACCTTTGTCTAGATGCGAGTTAATTTAAGCTGTGACGTTATGTATGGCATGAGTTGTAGATAGACGATGCCGAACCCGAATTGATTGTTGGGTATGATATTGAGGGATGAAGCGTAAGACTTGAGAGTAGAGTTTAATATCGCTTCAAAAACTTTGCTAATGGCAGGAGTCAAGCTAATGGGGTAATAGCTTGTCACACTGCTAGGTGGTTTCTTTTTTTTCAAGTAGAGGTAAGCCTTTGGCTTTTTTTTCAAGGTTTAGGGTAATATTTTTAATCTTATCTTACTAATATATAAAGCAAAGTCGCTAAAACCGTTGTAATCGCTAACCGCAAAAACTACTGAACCGATTTTGCTGAAATTTTGCACACCGATTCTTGACACTTCCTAGATGGTTTCAGTATGGTTTTTATCTTAAAAAATTCAATAGCAATAGCAATAAATGAGCTCAAAGTTTTGCAAAAATACGCCAGCTTTTCACTTTAGTTCAGTAGGATCCACTAGGTGGCGTTGACATAAAATCGAAGCTTCACGGAAAGACCGAGTTCATTGAAAATCCTCTACTATACTTAGTTATGAGTTTTTCATAGCTTGGTACGGTTTTTTCCCGTACCACGTCTGTCTAAAACCTACGCTCCAGTATGTTATGTAAAACGTAAACACCTACTGGATACATCTATTTTTCATAGCCACAGTTGGTAAGGGAAAAAACCGTACCACCGTCACTAAATACTTGTACTGATATCTTAAAACCTATATACTTGGCACGAAATTTAAGACCATTAAAGGTGACACGAAAAATTCTTGTGTTAGTAAGCAACAAATATAACGTTAGTGTCGTATTTCTTACGATCAAATATTGCAGTAGGGGATTTTCAATGATCTCGATTGTATGATACAGCTCAACGGTGTAGATGTGACTAAACTTTTTATAAAGGGACTAAAGGTACCTATCCATTTTTAGTCAAGAACCTCCACAGCCAATAAAAAGCTGTGTTGCAGTATGCTTACTCTTCTTGTGGGATTTATAGTAAGGAGCCACCTTAAGGTGGTTCTTCTTTTATAACTCATGGGTAAAAGGTGTCGCACCCTTACCCACGAGTAAAATAGTCGCTATCAAGTTGATATTTGTTACTAGTACTGCTTAAATTTCAAACGATTATTTGTAAATTTTGTTTATTGAGTCAAGCCATGTACTGATTGAAAATTTTAGATCATTATATCCGATACAAAAGTTCGTAGAAATGATTATGTAAAATTTGCGATTAACCTCAAAATACCAGCAGTTGATGCTTACTTATGCTTTCAACATAGGAAATGAAAATGTAAGCCCATGTTTATTTTAATATCTTTTGATTAAGCTTGTAAACACGTATTTTTCGAGATAGTAGTATGTTTAGTATTGCGTAAGCTTTGTTAAGTTAGTTTTTTACTTAATTATGTTCAGTAAATAAATAACTAGGCTATAACTTTCAGTAAAAAAATGCTTAGTTGCCATAAGAGTACATGTTTAGAATTTACTTGTTATTTATCATTTTTTTGCGTTGTATTTGTCAGTCTACTCTAAAATTTTAAGAAGTAGTGTATTGTAACTTAATAATTTCTCAAGGTTTCATGTTATTCGGTCCATAATCATTGTGTAAAAGAACCACCTTGATGTAGCATTACTGAACTACCAGCTTTTATTATAACAATGTACAGTAATCAGTAATATAAAGTAGCTACAGTAGCTTAAGTAAAAAATTTAAAAAAAAACTTAATTGAGCTAAACTATGTTTAGTAATACTCTTTGAACTATCACTTTTTTGTTATAAAAAAATAAGGTTATTGTTTTGATGTTTGGTTAATCCTTGTTACAAAAATTAATGTCTTACGACTCCAGCAGGCTATATAACTAAGTAATTTTGATAATAAAACTACTGTCTTCTTGCTCCTTTGCCATAATTAAGAAAATTTAAATGAAAAAACGTGAAATCTTGGAGCATGGCTATTTATTTCATATATTAGTTGGACAATCTGATCCAATATTTCGGAGTCATCCTGACTCCCTCTTCAGGGAACTATGCAGATGCGAACATGAAAATGCCAAACGCAGCATGACTGATATAGACTAGTCAGTCATAACTACGACAATGGAGTTCTAATAATTAAATAATCTTAATATTATAAACTTTATCAGTCAAAATGTATATACAGATAAGTTATCTACAATATAAGTCACATCCTGACTCAGCACATGTAACTGAAAGATATTAAATGTAGTAATACTAAAATGTAGTTCATATTACTACATTTAATATCTTTCAGTTACATGTGCTGAGTCAGGATGTGACTTATATTGTAGATAACTTAACTGTATATACATTTTGACTGATAAAGTTTATAATATTAAGATTATTTAATTATAAGTACTCCATTGCCGTAGTTATGACTGACTAGTCTTTATAAGTCATGCTGCGTTTGGAATTTTCATGTTCGCATCTGCATAGTTCCCTGAAGAGGGAGTCAGGGTGACTCCGAAATATTGGATCACATTGTCCAACTAATATATGAAATAAATAGCCATGCTCCAAGATTCCACGTTTTTTCATTTAAATTTCCTTATATAACTAAGTAACACACGTACATAAAAAACTGATGGTAGTTTATAAAACTATGAACTTATAGATTTTTTCACGCAATTCATCGTGATGTAAAAAGTCTTCTCTTATCGAATAAAATTTTTAAATATCAAATACTAAAAAGTATGTAGGTATGCTAACGACAAGAAAGACTGTCAATGATCTGGCATAATAATCTACAAAAAAACGTACACGGCAGTAACAAATTGTTCTAGAGCTACCTTAATTTTTAAAAAACGTCGTAGTGTTACATTTTAAGCTATAGTATAATAAGAAAATACTTTTTATTAGCAAGCTAGAGGTACGTTTTTTTTAATATATTCATAAACAGCAATAATTAAAAAAAAATTTTGTTCTGAGTAGTGGTACAAGAATAAAGTGTTAGTCATTACATTTTGTCATTTATTTCTTCATCAAAATTTATCTCTGTGAACAAAATGTGCGAACATTTTTTACACTACCAACCTGATCGATATCAATAATGATGTGCAATTCAAAAGTGTCAAAAAGTGGTTACGTTTTTAAACACAAGCTTTATGAAATATCAAAATGTATGTAATATGAGGCATTTATGTATAATTTTAGACTAATCTTATTTGGGTTGTTTTATAAAATAATTACTCAACCGATTTTTCTCGAAAATAAAATATTATTGTTGTGTTATCAGACGAGTAAACTATTTTAAATTTCGTACGATTACTGATTTAATTAATAACTGAATAATTCCGATGAAGCTTTGCTTATAAATTCTTCTCTTGTATAAAAAACATTCTACCTAAAGTAACAATCTTATTAAAAAATGAAAAATTTTCAGAACTGCGAAAAAAATTATTTTGTAAAAATTAAGTTTAGAAACGTGTTGCTTTATGTTTTCAGATGATAAGTATGATTACAACGTATTTCATTTTGAAACAACAAATATATCCATATGATGGGTCCATCCACTAAACTTTATTAATTGAAAATGATAACTCAGTCATCACTAGTGAATTAATTTCGGAACTAGTAAGTAGTAGTATTTCAAGTACTTCATATTGCAGTAAAAAATTATAAAACAAAACATTTCTAACAACATAATATTACAGCAGTATCTTTCTTACAATGTTGGTTTCCCAACTTTGAGTGTTGAAACGTATCACTTGAATTTTAGTAAGTACTTGTAAAAGAAAGCATTTATGTATAAAATGTCTGAATAAATATGATTTTTGTGCCTAACATTTTTTCATTCTAAACATGTTATTTATTCTCAGTAACTGTATTACGTCAAGTACAGACAACTGGCTTTACTCCTTTAATTCTAAATATAACATATTAGCTTAGTATTATTAGAACGAAGTTCTTTATCACGGGTTACGATTGGATATATATAATTCCCGTACTATCACGTAAAAATGCTCACTTTTAAGAGCTTCAATTATCCCTACCGCCACCCCCTCCTTCCCCAGTGCCAATTCCTACCTAGATTACTGTATAATCGACAGCAGGCTTCAACTCTCGAATCTGTTAGCTAACAAAATCAAAGCCTTGAGTTGTAATAATAATCATAAAGCTCTCTCTATGGAACTGAATTTGCTCGAAGAAGTACCAATCACCAACCCAACCGATCATTACAGGTTTATGTACAAGAAAACTAAATGGATAGTTTTCACTAACAAATTAAAAAATAATTACAACAGTTCTATTCTTCTAAATCTTACCTTGTGACATCCCTAAACCGTGAATTCTGGACTCAGGCAAGGCATAATCTTGAAAAAATCATATTCATTAAATCCCTAATTGAAAAAATAAATAACAATCTCAAAAACGAATACCAGATTGCTTGTAAAAAATACTGGGAATCTCAACTAAAAACAGTTGATCACTTAAAGGCCGGGTCCTTCTTCCCCAAGATAAATCGCTTTTTTAGACCAAAGGGCCCCCCTCATTTTAAATCAATCCTGCTGGAACCTAACAACTCACAACTGCTGAATTGATGTAAACTCAACGCCAATGAGCTACCCTCTCTTGAAGACAATATTGTAATTCATTCTCCTCTTAACTCTATGAATGTCATTGAAGCTTTCTTAGAAACTGTCAATGAGCCATGACATCTAAATAAAGACACGAGACTTCATCCAGTTGTTAACAATAAGATAAATACCCTCACAAATGAGTTTACATATAAAATTAATAGTAACGTCACCATAACTAGTTTCACTTAAGATAATCTGGCTCACAATCCAAATATAATTAAAACCACAATAGCCTTCCAAAGTGTGGCTCAAGTGGGAGCGATTTTCTACTCTCTTCCCAATAGTTAACAGACCCTGTGCAGTTTGACTGACCCTGTTTCAAGAGGAAACTACCTGAATTTTTGCGGCAGGACAACTTCCGTTGTTTTTAAGGGACGTGTCTGTGAATTTTGTGTGTGTGTTACTAGTGTGTACATAATCATCGTTATCAAAGACCAGTCGTCTGCCTATTTTGTTTATTTTGTTTAATTTATTTATATGGTTAATTATTATTGTTCATTTTATTGTTGTTTTAATATTTGTTTTATATACAGTCTCTTTGTTGTGAGTGCCTATAACACCAGTGTTAATTAGCAATTAATTTTACAATTGTATTAAAGATTATATGTAACGAGCTGAGCTACGAAGAGCGTTCTGCTCTTAGCTCCTTAATAATAAATTCCATTCAATTCAAAATTCAATAAAACTTCATCAGGACTGAATCAGATTCCTCCCATTATCCTAAAGCACCTACCCATGAATCTCTTTAGTGATTACCCGACTATATTCAATAATTGTTTTAACAATAAATATTACCTTTTTTTTTTTTGTACCTGATGGGGGCTGGGACATTGTCCAAGCAGCTGAAACATCGTTTTGTTTTTTAATAAATATAAAATTTGACAGTACCACCACTGGACGTTATTTTAAATTATTAATCAACTGTCATTGAACGTCTTATTTTTTTATAATTACTAGCGGCCCCCCGTCTCGGCTTCGCCCGAGACTTACTAAATGGAACACCGTAGTATGTTGACATGTAATGTGAAACGTTTTTAGTTAGAAATTTTACATTTATTCCTGACACTTCTCAGAACAAGAATCTTCTTATTCAAAACATATTTGTTCGCAATCCATACAGTTTATTTGGTCAAATAATAAGCTGTAAAAATTAAAAAATTATAATTATGCTGAAAAGTACCGTGCGTTCCTTATGCCATAAAATAATCGTTGGCCATAAGGAGCGGTTGATATGCAGTTTCTCCCGTATACTTTACGAAAAGGGCTATTTTTAAAAGCTGTTAAGATTTTTAACTCCTGAAAAATGAATATTAAAAAAATTTTTTTTTCTCTTATCTCACAATTATCTTACAACTTTATTATCACAGCAACAAAGTCCTGGAGCTTAATCTCTACATTTTTTTTTGCTACAAAAATACAAATATATTTTCACTTATTTAAAAACCTGAATTTAGATTTTTAAAGATCGAAGAGATTACTGTGAGGGTAAAATGAAAAGCTGATCTCTCACGCAATGAATTCCTTATTTGTCGATTTTGAGGCTGCTGTTCCAATCTCGAAAAATTTTCTGCGTCAGTTTTGGGACGCCTAAAATTGTATTCATTAGATACATTTGGAGTTTTCTTTCCAATATACCCTTTTCGACTATTGGCATGCTTACGACTTTTGTGACTCCTAAGGGCTGTTTTCTGTCAACTTTGTTAAGTTCTAATATATATTTGTTGACAAGGTAGTACGACGTCCGATTGCCCTAAAAAAGACCGGTGAGCTTCTTAAGTAAACTCTTTCTTGACTTAAGTTAACAGCAATTGTGACTGCCTGGATACCTCAGGGTGATTTTCTCTATCCTGCTGTTAAAGCCCCAGACTGATCGGGAGAAAAATTACAAAGTCCGAAGCTTTGGGGCTAGTTGTAGTGCTCTTTCCCAACGTTTCCTGATATAACGTCGAAGACGTTGGTGTCTAAAGCACCTTTTTTTCGCAGACTCAGTTGTTTTGATGATCTAAGGTGGAGAGATTAATAGAGTTTAGTTCGTGATGCTTGCCCGTTGGAGACTCCCATTGGCTGAAGTTTTTTTTTCCTTCGTAGCTGTTAGGTTCGCCCAGCGCAGACCTTGGAGAGGATCGGTGATTCCTGGTTGAATGCTTAGAGTCGAAAGGGTAATAATAGGGTCGTCGGTCACTGGGGTGCGGGGTTCCCAGCCTTGCGACGAACAACTCTGCTCATGACGTCTGACAGTTAATGACTGACTTGGTTTAATAGTGGCCAGCTTTACATAGTCTTTTAGTTGACGAATTATCTCCAGAAATCGTAAAAATGTATTTGTTGGTAAGGTAATTTAAACTTTGGTGGCCCTTGAAAGGACCGATGAGATTAATGGTTGAGTAGGGAACGTCAATGCTTACATTGGCCCTGAAAAGGGTAAAATTTCCAGTCATTCCTTATTATTATTCTTGATGATGGAGAGCCAGCTGCGGGTAGCTTGACTCTTACCCTCGGAGTCTCTGTGGACGGAGACCGTACATGAGGAAGGTACGCCGCTGATCAATAATATCTCGTCTTCGGGTTGTTCCCTGGATCACCAATCGCTCATCGTTAGTCGGGAAAACGTGGAGATGCCGTTAGGGACACGACTACTGAGAAGGAAGCCTGTCAGGAAGTCAGGGCTGTTTTCCCTGGCTTACATTTGTGGTGTAAAAGTCTTTGACGGCATCAGGCCAGATTGTGGTACAGCCACATAACTCCGAAGGGTTGGAGCAGGATATGCTCTGGCTGGACACGTCTTCTGGTATTCCGCCGAAGACGTCATCGGTTAGAATGAATTTTTTATTGGTGGCACTCGTCAATCCTAGAGGTTTAGGATGATAATAGACCTAGATCACTTGCTCATTGGAGAAGAGCGTCATCGGTAACTGGGGTACCCAGCTGCACGACTATCATCTACATTCTCGATGCAATTCTGTTGCAGGTAGCTTCGATTTCATGTCAACGCCACCTTGTAGATCCTACTGAACTAAAGTGAAAAGCTGGCGTATTTTTGCAAAACTTTGAGCTCATTTATTGCTATTGCTATTAAATTTTTTAAGATAAAAACCATACTGAAACCATCTAGGAAGTGTCAAGAATCGGTGTGCAAAATTTCAGCAAAATCGGTTCAGTAGTTTTTGCGGTTAGCGATGACAACGGTTTTAGCGACTTTGCTTTATATATTAGTAAGATAAGATTAAAAATATTACCCTAAACCTTGAAAAAAAAGCCAAAGTCTTACCTCTACTTGAAAAAAAAGAAACCACCTAGCAGTGTGACAAGCTATTACCCCATTAGCTTGACTCCTGCCATTAGCAAAGTTTTTGAAGCGATATTAAACTCTACTCTCAAGTCTTACGCTTCATCCCTCAATATCATACCCAACAATCAATTCGGGTTTGGCATCGTCTATCTACAACTCATGCCATACATAACGTCACAGCTTAAATTAACTCGCATCTAGACAAAGGTGAGACTGTATAGGTGCTCGCCTCGTGGATCTCGAGAGAGCTTTCGACTCCGTGTAGATTAATGGCTTACTCTACTCTTTGTTTCAACTCAAGTTCCCAATCGATTTTGTCCAGCTCATCTGGAGCATGACACGTGACAGAGAGTTCTTAACATGAAATGGCAATATATTGCCGTCCTTTACTTTTAAAATCAAAGAGGGGATGATGCAAGGAACGGTAAATTCACGAGAGATTTCCAATATATTCACAAAAGCGCTACCGATGCCTTATCATCTCAACGCGAACAACAATTCCTACTCGGCTTGCTTCGCAGACGACCTCATCATCTTGGTAGCAGATAAGCACCCCTCAATCTAACTCATCTCTGTCGAAGCTCTCACCACTGTTCCCCTGTAAATATCTCCCTCCCCCCATCATTAGGTCATGTCTCTGTATAGTTCTTTTAAAATAGCGAGTGCTTGGCTTTTGTCAGTATTTTTGTTTGCGCCAACCATGACTAAAACTATGTATTTTTATTTAGCAAATTAAAAGTTAAAAAAAAGAAAAGAAAAAAAAAAAAAAAAAAAAAAGATATATACTTCCCGTGTATTTCCTGGTATAAGAACATAAGGACGGTTTGTAACAGAGACCCATCAGCCAGAAAGTGTAAGAAAAAAGCGTGCACTTTTAGATGTGGGGGGGGGGAGGCACAGAGTAGCAGTGGAAACACAGAGCAAGAGAGGGAGATAGTTATACATCGATGAAAAAAGGAAAATAAAATTAGTGACATTAATACTATGGAAAACGAAAATTATTTGACATAGTACTGTTGTCACTGTTTTTATTTTTCTTTAACATACAATAGATCCGACCGTGCAGCTCTAATAATAGATATTGATGTACTTAAGTTTTAAACAAAAGAGACAACGGAAAAGTGAGCGAAATCGTCTCGTTTACAAATTGAAAAAGTTGCGTTTGGAAGCACTAGAGCAGCTTAGTTGTCTACTGCTAGAAGGATTTAGGTCACGTGTAATTTGATTACATGTGACAGAGTGGTGCCTATTCTTGAATGTATTATAGTTCATATTCACATTTCTCTTATCGCACACGCATTTCACAAGAATATTGGTCAAATCACAATCAAGTACTTATTGATCCATATCCTAAGTTGAAAAAAAAAACAATGGTTCCGGGAACCATGAAAGAAGCGAAGCTTTAAAAAGGTTTATAAAGAAACTATTTTTTTTAATTATATAATTTTTGTCAATTTCTCATTATTTTATTTAAAAAATACGACGTTTATTAATGCTCATTCATTATTTTATATTTATAAAAATTTATCACGCGTATACTTTTGCCGTCTTGTTTAAGATACTTTCAGATTTTTGCGCTGTTAAGGAACGTCACGTTTACACATTTTCCCGATCGGAAATTTCAACTAGGCTACCTACCTGAAAAATGTATGACAGAATTTCATGTGTATTTACTTTGGAAAATCTATACGGCATTTCATGTGGTTTTACATATGGCCTAAAAAAAGGAGTTTTGAATTGGTGATGCCATATGGAAAATACGTTGAATCACAAATTGAAAAAAAATTTTCATTTAGAAATGACTGCAGAATAGTCTAATCTACCATTCTTTAAAGCTTTAAGTAGTTTTATTACAATTTGCATAAACAGAGCAACGACCTTAAGGACGTTGCCTAGTTAATTTGATTTTTTGTAGGTAAATACATTACAAATACGTTAAATAAAATGGATAAGCATAGCAGAATACTAATCTTATAAGTGATTTTTAAAGGGATTTTAATCATTTAAAATTGTTCAAGTTCCGTCTGTACAATATATTATAACATGGGTTAAAACTTTACACGATTACTCTTTGAATAGTTTTGTATTAGTCCTGTCAGTTTTGTTGACATCTATTATTACTATCATAGTTTTTAATGCTGATTCGACAGTCGTCCCATAAGAGCCTATGTTAAACACGATTTTTCATTGTGTTACTTCTCAATATTTGATAATATAACACATGCTAAAAAAATATGAGTGGATTTAGAATCGTCTAAATATTACTATTTTCAATTTTCATAAGATTCTGTTATTATTTTATATGAGTAAGTAGGCAACGTCCTTAACTAACAAAAAATGCATAAGTATATCGTGCTTTAAAAATGACTAAAGTCAATGAATATAATTTAAGTGTTTTTAAAGTAGATATTTTTTAAGACGATTAAAGTTCTATATACACCCTACATGATAAATCATTTCATTTCTTTAACCGATAGCAGTTTTCTTTACATTTCGAAAAGTTCTGAAAATTCTATGGTAAGTTATTCTGTAAACTGCACCTATATAGGTATATATAATTACTACATACGTATCTCCCTATATTATATAGTTGTATTGACGAAAGTGAGTCTCAGCCCCCCCCCCCCGCTCCCCCTCAGCACCCCCTCGATTTACGTAGTTATTTGCTTGTTTTAACGTCATTTTTGATAAAATAATATTTGAGTAAGCTCCCCCCCGCTCCCCCTTAGCTCCCCCTTGCTCCCCCTCCACCTCCCCCCAATAAAATACTTATTTATCTAATGTTTTACCATCATAAATGTTAAAAAATATACGCAATTCAGTACCTAAGTCATACCTCGTTTTTAGGGTTTTTTGAGTCACTGATCATAGGTCTCCCTCTGTCTATTCGCTTCCCCTTACTCACTGTGTGTCTCTGAAGTACTATTATTCGTTTAACTTGATTGAACTTTTACATTTCAAATCTCTTTCTGGTCCATGTCTACTTTACCTAAATATAAAATTCTTGATTACTTGAGGAATTTATTTACAAAAAAAAAGAATTCAGGAGAAGGTATAATTAAATAGACAAACACAATTAAGCTTTTAAAACAATAATTCATTCTGTTACCTTCATGTTGTGACATTTCATGTGTCGTTTTAACCCATCTGTTCTTTTAAACCCTTTCCACATTTTTTACATATTTGTTTTTTATGGGTTTTATGAATTAACATACGTCTGTTTTAATGTGACGATCTTCATAGTTAAATATTTTTGAATTACTGAAAAATTTCTAGCTAAACAATAATTTTAACTTCTGATTCATTCTCGGATGCAATTTGAATAAAAATTCTTTTTGGATTCTTAAATCTGAATAAAGCAACGTATAATTGTCCGTAAGAGAATAAAGATTTTTTAATACACAATCCTAAAGAATCAAAACTCTGTTTTTCTCATTTTTTAATAAATATAGAACATGCTAATACAAAGAGAAACTGTTTTCTATATCAGAGAAAAGGTAATGATAATAAGGTGCCAGTATTCAATGTTATTTTAGGAATATAAACTTTGCGTTTTTTTCTCCCATAATTATTTCTGCTTTTATTTTATACTTAAATAATTTTGTTATTTTTAATCTTGTGCCTCTACAGAGACCGTCTGATATACTTAAAGTTCTTATTAACACTACTATAGCATTTATTTTTAATTTTAATTCATGTAATGGAAGACCCTCTCTAATATTATTTTAAAATACTATTGGAAAGTTAATATTTGCGTTAATTTAATTATGTTTAGTTAATCATATGTTTTATCAACTCCTTTGTGAGTCACGTATTCTGCTGTTGTGAACTAATTTTCAGCCTACATTGATAAATACACGAGTAATGTCGTTATATTGTCTACTCAATCTGTTAGTGGGGGGTTGGCGCGTGGAGCGCGCAGGGGACGTTAGCCCCAGTAGTATATATCGACGCCCCGGGCGAAGACTATGCCCTGCTTCGAAGCCTGGACGAAGACTATGCCCTTTTCTGGAGTCCGGACAAAAACTATGCCCTTTTGTCTGTTCCAGACGAAAACTATGCCCTTTTAGGATCCCAGACGAAGACTATGCCCTTTTCCGGAGTTCGGACGAAGACTATGCCCTTTTCTCGCGCTCGGACGAAAACTATGCCCTTTTTTCGTTCCGGATGAAAACTATACCCGTTTTTTCCAGTCCGTGTGAAGACTATTACATTTTTTCCGAGTCTGGACGAAGATATTGACTTTTTTTGGAGCCGGATGAAGTACAATTCATTTAAGCTCACCGTACATTTGTGTTTGTAATTAGATATATAGTCAAATATACTTATATAGTGGTTGCTGTTTACATTTACATAAATAATTGTAAATAATAATACAAACTCAGGAATTATTTTATAAGCATGATAATTTGCAATTAATGAATATAAAAGACTCTTTTATGTTTTATTTTCAAATTTAATTTTTTTCTACATTTTTGTTGATTATAATAAGTAACTAATGTAATTATTGTAACTTAAAGTTAAAAAATTAACAAAATTTGTACAATTCGTAATATAATAAAATATAATGTTCGTAAGAAAATTGAGAATAAAGTAAACTTTTTTTTATTAATTAATGTTTGCAAGACATGCATATTTAGATTACAAAGTATTTTTCAACACAAGAAAAAATTAGCAAGTTTAAATTAATTACGGTTATTGTTATGTACAATTCACGGAATCTTTTAAAAAAAAAACTCAAAAACCCCTTTTTTTCAAACACTTACGAAAACTCCAAATACTAAGGCCGTTAGACCTGCTAAGAATAATGATTACATGTTATTTTTTCACAAAGGCGTCTGTAGATTCACCTACATGTAAATCTCGATGTGAAAATAAAACTTATATCGATATAAATATATACACAAGTATCGAGAAATCTGAAAATGTTAAATCGTTTTCAGAAGCTTCGTATTCGTGAGCTTCTTCCAGCGTACTAGTAGCTAGTAGAGGGGTTAGTAAATAATATTGGGGTGTTTTTCAATTTAGTTTTCATCTGGACGCGGGAAAAAGATATATTCTGAGCCAAGACTCAGAAAAAAGGGCACAGTTTTCGTCCGGACTAGAAAAAAGGGCATAGTTTTCGTCCAGGGCCAATTAGGGAATAGTCTTAGCCCGGGGCGTCGATATATATACACGTAGACAAACCAGAATTTTTGGGTAGAGCCGAGCTCGTCCCCTATAATATCACGCCACCATCTAATGCAATGCATTTGCCACACGAAGACCAATGTATACTAGCTAGCGGGCTTATGTAGAAAATTTCCAATCGGGTGTTTTCGATATTTTTCCGGCTCGTATGTTATCTTGAAAATTTGTACATCACCTGTTTTATTTTCGAGCTCCTTGTCTAATTTCACTTATCAATTTTTACGCCACATGATGATGCTGAGAAAAAGAAAGAGAGCATGCGCTCGCTTGCAACCGCATACATAAAAAGCTTCGCTTCAAAAAAACTATCCAATTTTTTAAATAAAATTTTTTTCGATCCTCAAATGCAGTGCTTTGCCCTACGGCACACTTTCCGCTCACTAATTACTTTTCTTCCACGGGAGAAAAAAAATATTCTGGCCCTACTGGGCCTAAAGTTTGTTTTCACCCTAAGACAAAAAGTAATTGGCGAACGAAAAGTGTGCCCATGGACGCAAAGTTGCACTTACTGCCCTTGATCCAAAAAATTTCGTTCTCACCTCGGGTAGAAACGTACAACGATCACGACCTTCAGGTGCCCAAGTTGCATTTTCTGCCTTAGGTAAGAAACATACTTTGGGTGTTTTTTTAAACATTTTGATGTCTAGTGCGCCCTCAGTAGGAAAAATAGGATTCACACCTGGTGCGCATCCAACCAGAGCAAGTACAAAGAATCTCTTGGGCTTTGCTTCATAGGTCCCTTGGGCCTGGTGCTTGCCCAGGCGAAATGCACCACCGGGTACGAAAACTACCGTTACAGTGGATGGTGGTTTTACTGTTGTGATTGTTGTAGCTGCTGTACCTACTGGTAGATCTATTGGGTTTATTTATATGACTGCTGATACTGCTGAGGCTGTTGACTCAGCTGTGTTGATAAATATAGTTTTTACTTGAGCTGTTGCAGATACATGGATTGTACATTTAATTTGAATCCACAATTACTTAAATAATTTGACAGGATTATTTCTAATGCTGTTGTTTGAAAATATAATTAAAAAATAATTCATGACTAACTGTTATATTTTTACTAATCGCAAAAATTTATTATCTAAATGGTAAGAATTCAGTCTACGTATTTTAAAATAAAATCAAATATTTAATGACCACTCTTATCGTGTCATCATCTAATAGCAGGGTATAAAAGATTTTCTTCGGTGAATAACTTTTTCCTGAAATTTTTTATAGTTCAAACTTGCGTTCAATGTTTACAGTTAGCGTTCGTTCAACATTAGATAAAATCTCAGCTAAGTAATATTTACGACAGTATTAAAAGTTCATTTCGTATAGGATATTTTTGGTAAAATTTAAACACATTATATCACACAGTAATGAATTAAAGATAGAAGAAATTGTTCAAACCCACATTAACTTTTATTTTAATGTTTTATTCATCGACATTATTTTCTTGATAAAACTTTTTTCTTTAACATAATTTGTGAGGGTTTTTTTATTCCACAATACATCAACATATTTCGAACAGTAATAAATTAAAAGAACATTCTTATGTTTGGAGAGAAAACGATTGTATGAAATTGATGTTTGACTTTGATGCTATTTACTTTGTAGGAATTGAAAAGATAAAATAATTATGAAATCTCGTATTATCTAGTGTAATCATCAGCAAATAAATTGTAGTACAAATCGCTGGCTCTAATTACAGTTACCGGGGATCCAGAGCTTGTCAGATGTGGCATCCATTTTAAAACGTCAAACTGTTGAGTTGCCGGGGGGTGTATATCTAGCGATGGTTTTCGCTGCATTTGGGAGCAATTTATTGTCTGTTGGGGCATCTGTGATTGTTGCACCTGCTGATGGGGAATAAACGTTTGCTGATGTTGATGCGAAGGCAACGGCTCTTGCTGACCGTATGATGACAGCTCGTCTTGGAGCAATTCGTTGACATCGATAGGCATCGCTGTGGATAGCAGCATTTTACTCTTTTGAAGAATGTTTGAGATATCAGGGCAGTTTTCGTAGTCCTTTTTGAACTTCATTCTACGATTTTAAAACCATATTTTCACCTGAATTTCCGTGAGTTTTAACTGCTCCGCCACTTGAACTCGATGAAACCGGCTCAAATACTTAGTTCTCTGAAATAACCGTTCCAGCATTATAATCTGTGGCGTTGTAAATACCGCCCTGCTTCTTTTCTTTACATATTGGCCTGAAAATATAGAAACACACATGTTGTACACGTACAAATATTTTGTTTAATGCAAAATAATTATGTGAGCTTGATGTTTACCTATCGTTTCCTGATCTTCAGAGTTTTGTTTCTCAGCAACGTCATTCAGTTGTTCCGGATACTGAACCTCCATTTTTTTCTGGACGATTGATGTATACTCTAATTTTAGTATATTATTCCAATTTGACAGAGGCACGTGGTTTCAACACAGTTTTCAACGATTTGAAGAACCACTGTAGGTAATACATTTACGAATACAAAAATAGATTTTTACTGGCTCTTCAAAAATACGAGTTAAAATTAAATGCTAACACTGAACTGAAATGTAACGCTCAAACACACGACTACAAATACCCTAGTTTTAGTTGCTACTGTAAAAGAGATTATAAGCCTATTATCTGTTATTTCTTAGTAAGAGCTTCATAAGCAATGATGTCACTGTTAAGCCGATCCTGTGAAATTGCGCTTACCTATGTAAAACTGACAATTACCGTATGACGATAACTGTGTAAGTAATTTAAGCCTTTTATATTTAGCATCGGACTGTATCGATACGCCGTTTTTTAGATCTATAGTATTTAAGTTGCTGATTATTACATACCAAAATCTAAAATTACTAACGTATTCTAAAATACTTAGTACATAGCGTATCACCGAGGGCTCAGAAAGGTGAACTGCAAATAACAAACTGTTATATGATCAAACGTGTAATGCATGCATCATGCTGCTCCATTTTAATGCAGTCTAAGTGAGTAGTGTAAGTAAAATAGTACATTTCGTTGTACTTGATGGCATGCGTCATCAAGGCCTTGCCCTGGTTGGAAGCAACATGTGCGAACACTGTGTTTTTTAAAATGAGAGCTCAGTAAACGCCCAAAGTAGGAAAATATAATTTATTGAAGTTATACTTCTACATATAGGCATGTTATGCGTGAGGGGAAAATCAGCGATTCCAGATTGGTGACCTTGAGAAAAAGTGTGATGGAAGTGGATTTTACATATTAATCCCCCTTCACCCCACCCCTTGTTATGTACTTCCGGTCCCCTTTACAACACATAACGCTACCCGCCACCATACCACACGTTTTGAATTTTATTTCTTTTTTTTTTTAAGGATTCTGAAAAAAAAGATAGTTCCTAAATATTACTGAACCCCTGACCTACTGCATATTAGCTGAGGCCCCTTACCACTCTGCAGCCCCGATATTTCATATTCGATTACTGCATGTTTTCTTGTACTTCAAAACTTGGTTTTAATGTAAATTTTTATTTACTGTTTATTGATTTAGATTGATTATAAATTACATTAATAAATAATTCATTTAATAAACTAATTTTTTTAGTTAAATGTTTTGTTCAAAAACTTAGAAATTACTATATCTTACTGGAGCAGCTTTCCTATATTCAAATGAATATTTATTTACTTATAACTAATTTGTTAGTTTAACAATTAATAAATAATTGTTCATATAATTTTTTGATATTTTTTAAAATTAAAAAAAAAATTTTTGTACTGTACTTTACAATGATAGATTTTTATTGTTTTATTCTTTCACAATTTTTTCATTCGTGATTGAGTTGATTTTCGGACTTAAGGACGTTCTTCACATAGTTATGGGGGGAACAGTTCAGAAAAGTGAGAGGAGCGAAAATATATGCAGTAATGTTGGCGATTATTTTTCTCATGTGGATAATATACTAACATACATGCCATTGTCCATACTTGATCCCTTCTTTCTAAATTTATTTAAAAACCAACTTGTGGATCTATTTAAAAATTTAATAGGTTTATCTAAAAGTTATCTTTTGTACTACAAAAATTTTAAGATAGCATATTCAAATCATCTGTAATTATTTAACTATGATTTATATTCTAAAAAAATCACTTGAAAAGTGAATTTATGTTAACCATTTACGGAACTTCTACATTATTAGCTCTCGAAACTTTTTTCGAAAGTTCTTGCATGAAATATGCTCTACCAGGAGAAATATAGAAACGTTGCTTATTAAATTGTCCATAACTAAGCCGAGTTTTAGATAAGGTAATCGTTAACGATATAATGACGATGACGAGCAGTTCAAAAAATGCCGTTTGATATGGACTTAAGCGGTCATTAGACGAGCCGTTGTGAGGAGCGTCATTACATTTTTTTTCCAAATATAAGATTAGACAGTTCCTTTGTTTCAAATAACAAAGAACTTTTAAGGTGGTTCATGCGAAAATTAAAAGCAGTTTACACGGCAGACATTTCGTTTACGATTAAATATCGTATACTATTTCCCTGATTAGCCCAAACTTTTGTTATATTATAAGAAAGCTGAAAAGTTCTTCTTTCACTACAAACTTTTTGCTATTACGATCTTAAGTCTACTTTACGAGATATTACATGATATCGTAGTATGGAAAAGTAACCTTCATAAGAATACATGTTAAAAGTGCATTTTTTGACTGACTTGTTTTTAAAAATTTGCCTGATAAAGGGACTTGAAATTTTAAAAGAAGATGCCTTATAACTTTAAAAACAATCCCTCCAAATTTCCCTGTAAGTTTAAGTAAATGGGTTAGGTGAAGAACCACCTTAATATTGGATATTGTGATCTATAATGTGACATGGATGCTTTTTTCATTTAATGAAGAATATTTAATAACATATTTATAAACATTGACAGCTTCAATAGAAATTATCTCTTCAGTTGCACATTTGACTTGGGAGTCGTGCATGAACCACCTTAAACCCAAAACACAATTATTCAATGTAAAAAAAAAAAAAAAAAAATTGTTAGCTTATCAAAACTGTTTTCTGTTTAAAATACATTCTTGCCCTTGAAATCTCTTATTTAAGACGTCATTAACGGTTTGATGTGCAAAGAAAATTAACAAAATTTGCAGCGTGATAGGCTTAAACGAGATATAGATAAACGGTGAAGTAAAAAAAAGTCTTGTTTAACCAATTACTGTATGTGATCAATTAAACTTACGTAATATTTTAGGTAATATGACTACGAGCATTGGTCATATTAATAATTAAATATTGATAAACATTTCTTAAAGCTTAGATTTGTAGGATTGAATTGTTTACTGAAAACTGTTATCATAAGAAATCGGAGATTTTTACTTTGAGTTTCTAGAAGAGTTTTTTTCTTATTGACTTAAATAGCTTCGTTCACGATGAGTTGAACTCATGGGCGTTTGGCCAACAGATAAGGCTAGAGAAAGAGAACGAAAAAGAGAGAGAGTAGCCTAGACTGTGTGAGAGAGAGGATTAGGTCGTGTGCGGGTAGATGAGACGAGGTGTAAGATAGACAACGACCCGATCAGAAACCTAAGTGGGGTGCTGATTAGATCCACACTAGGCTGCCAAATTAACCACATGGGGTCCTATAGAATGGCATCGTCACGGGGCGTAGATGTGGTCCTCTCTAGTGTGAGCTGTATAAATTTGGCCCCCAGAGTTTATAAATACCAAAATAAATTACACCATTAGATTGCGCGTAAAAAATACAACAAATTAGCAAACTCAACTTTTTTGCGCGTTGCCTTATTTTATAATTATAAAAAACAATTACTTGGGGGCTTCCCCCAAATTTCAATTGTATGATTTGTTTGAGTAGTAAGTCCTACAAGAATAAGTAAAGGCTTAGAAGATAGCGCGTGCATTGCGCCTGTTGCCCCCGAAATAGTTTTTTATAATTAATAGATAAATCATTGCAAAAATTGTAATAAAACATTTTATTGTTAATTTTTTGCCCTCGCGCACGCGCAGACGATCTCCAACAAGTCTTGCGCTATTTAAGGTAATTCTTCCAGGCCCCCTAACATTGCCTCACCGTACATATATATTTTTACTTGCTCCATTTTTCGTGTAAATATAGGTAAATTTAACATTCCATGTACACGTTTTTAAACCACTTTATTCAATTGAATCATTATTTAATAGAGTGTAGAAACTAAAACAGAAAGAAAAAACTCGTGCCCATGATACTAGACGTCAGTCAATATAAGATTACTGTACACTATTACCTGGTATCTCAGTGTAATTTTGTGTGTGATATATAAAAAGGGATTTGCATAGGAATGTAACCTACACTTGCACGTTTGATTCATGTCAGTGCATTGTATTTGTCAATTGTATTAGAAGTGTGATTATAAACAGTAACATCCCTGCTTCAAGTAACTATCAATCGCATAAATCACGTACTAAATCATGTATCTGTAATAGTTTTATCATCTTTTTCTCTTAAATTTGCAGAGTGGTCTTAATTGTTCTTTAAGACACATCTGCAACAGGCTTACTAGATCCAGAGTAATTTTCATCATTGTGTGCAATAAATGATAAAGGAGATGAAATTGAGATGGAAAACGAGGAGGAAAAAAAGAAAGTCCACATGGATTTGTCACTCATTCTCTTCTCTGCTACAAGTTATCTGATAAAGAATTAAGTATACGGGGGGAGGATGGAACTAGTTGAACTTACATGCATCGATGAACTTGGTCAGTTTATAGTTTCAACCACTCTTATTATAAGCAGGTAAATTAACATCAACCAAAGCAGCTATTCTTGATGTAAGTTCTGTTATATATAAATTTCGTTAAGTATTCTAACTTATTTTCATATCACTGTAATTATAGGGGTTTCACTACCATAAACTCCTGTTGGCCATTATTTCTCCAGCGATGCGAAATTCATCAAGAAAGAATTTATTTTTTTCGCTGCAAAGAGACTGATCGGGGACAAAGAGCAGTTTTTTTCTCTAAATCCTAATGTTCTACATACTATTAACTTTGATTTGGTAAGTAGTGTGTTTTTGTATACATGAGAAACACTATTTATCTTAGTATGGTGTTCATTGGTCTTTAATACTTCTTCAAGATACTTCTGCAACAGGCTTACTCGATCCAGAGTAATTTTCATCATTGTGTGCAATAAATGATGAAGGAGATGAAATTGAGATGGATAACGAGGAGAAAAAGAAGAAAGTCCACATGGATTTGTCACTCATTCTCTCCTCTGCTACAAGTCATCTGATAAAGAATTAAGTATACGGGGGGAGGATGGAACTAGTTGAACTTACATGCATCGATGAACTTGGTCAGTTTATAGTTTCAACCACTCTTATTATAATTAGGTAAATTAACATCAACTAAAGCAGCTATTCTTGATGTAAGTACTGTTATATATAAATTTTATTTTGTACAACAAAGTTATTTATAAGTATTCTAACTTATTTTCATATCACTGTAATTATAGGGGTTTTACTACCATAAGCTCCTGTTGGCCCTTATTTCTCCAGCGATGCGAAATTCATCAAGAAAGAATTTATTTTCTTCGCTGCAAAGAGACTGATCGGAGACAAAAAGCAGTTTTTCTTTCTGAATCCTAATGTTCTACATACTATTAACTTTGATTTGGTAAGTAGTGTGTTTTTGTATGCATGAGAAACACTATTTATCTTAGTATGGTGTTTATTGGTCTTTAATACTTCTTTAAGATACTTCTGCAACAGGCTTACTCGATCCAGAGTAATTTTTATCATTGTGTGCAATAAATGATGAAGGAGATGTAATTGAGATGGAAAACGAGGAGGAAAAGCAGAATGTCCACATGGATTTGTCACTCATTCTCTCCTCTGCTACAAGTCATTTGATGAAGAATTATGTATAGGGGATGAGGATGGAACTAGTTGAACTTACATGCATCGATTAACTTGGTCAGTTTATAGTTTCAACCACTCTTATTATAAGCAGGTAAATTAACATCAACCAAAGCAGCTATTCTTGATGTAAGTACTGTTATATATGAATTTTATTTTGTACAACAAAGTTATTTATAAGTATTCTAACTTATTTCCATAACACTGTAATTATAGGGGTTTTACTACCCTAAGCTCCTGTTGGCCATTATTTCTCCAGCGATGCAAAATTCATCAAGAAAGAATTTATTTTTTTCGCTGCAAAGAGACTGATCGGGGACAAAGAGCAGATTTTCTTTCTGAATCCTAATGTTCTACATACTATTAACTTTGATTTGGTAAGTAGTGCGTTTTTTTGTATTAGATGTATGAAAATTAATTAACTTTTGTGCGGAGAGTTTGTATGAAATTTTTTAATTCCATTGAAAGATATTTTACAAGTTTCATTACTAATTATTTTACAAAATGAATT
This sequence comes from Copidosoma floridanum, assembly GCF_036245765.1. Lineage (NCBI taxonomy): Eukaryota > Metazoa > Arthropoda > Insecta > Hymenoptera > Encyrtidae > Copidosoma > Copidosoma floridanum. The sequence goes on along the minus strand of NW_028321917.1, from coordinate 6,011,768 downwards.
TATTATTACATCATATGCCAAAAAATAAATTAAATTTTTTTTATCGTTCTTTTTCAACGATCTATTGAAAGTTTCGTGTATATTTCTTAGTTAAATTTTTTTCTTTATATAAGTAAAATTATAATAGTTTTCAACTTCTTACAGTTGGTAATACAGTTTTTTGTTGATAAATTTGTGCACAACTTTGCCAATATGGTTATGACTAGTTTTAATTTACCTTTACTAATATTAAAATTTGGATTTCGCGGGTTTCAAGTCACCTGGAAAAGGCACACTTATAAAAACTTGCCAAAGCGTGTTGTTACATGTATTGATGTATTTTTATACATTTTTTCCTACGTTTATTCGCGAATTATTAGTAAAAACAAATAACGCGTTTCTAAAAAAATAGGCTTTCGTAAGTAACAAACGTATTGTGAACATTTTTCTATGGTATTACTCTTATTCGTATTTAACGTGGTACTTGTATATTTCAGATAATCTAATTATTATTAGTGGGAGCCGCCATACATTGGGTTTAATTGTGAAAAATTCTGCACCACTGCAGTTTGCTGAGCAAGGAAATCTAAACCCTGGAAAAAGTCCTTTTAAAACTTCGAATGAAATCATTAAGTGAAGAAAACATTTTCATCTGCGAATCTTGGAAATTAAATATGAATCATCGAAGATTAATTTTACCCTCTGGCCTTGACCATACAAAATATTTCCACACGGTTATTCTTTTTCTAGCTATGCCTTTTCAGCCCAAAGTATCAGCAGAAGAAATCTTTAATGCACTAAAAGTCATACCTATATTTAATGAAGATGGAATTTTATGTAAAGAGAAAAATTTTGTATGGGATGAAGCTTGTAGAAAATTGGTTGGAAGGATGCAAAAGCACAGTTTATACATATTTATGCATCAAAACCGAAAATGTGTAAAAGAACGCATATTGTTTTTTAAATTTGGGAAGGCAGAAAGTAACAAAAGTGGAAAGAGTGCCAAAAGTGCCATTGATATTAATTCTGAAAATGATCAATTCAATGAGATTGATAAT